>NW_009922472.1:0-78664 GCF_000696875.1 Nestor notabilis
TTGGGTTTTATTCCTCTCTCTCTTTTTGTTTTCTTCCTTTTAATAACTTTTATAATAACAATTTTTATTTTTATTATTTATTATCATAAATATTAATGTATTTTACTTAATTTCAGTTATTAAACCACAGGTTTTATCTTTTTGATTCTCTTCCCCATCCCACTGGGTGGGTCATGGGACAGGGAGTGAGCAAGGGGTAGCATGACATTTGGTGGCTGGGGTTAAATCACAACAGTTGCAAAGACAGATAACATTTATATAGATGAATATGCAAATTTATAAAAGTAGTAAATTTGCTTCTTAATTATTAAGATGTTGAAGTCTATTTAAAGAAAGGTATCACATATAGTATGTACCCCATATGGAATTTGGGTTTTTTCAGACTTATTCTGTTCTGATGTGAACCTATGGTTCTTTTGCTTCTATCATAGGAAAGGCACTGCATGCTTCTAGTATGTGATGTTCTCCATGGTGGGGAAGAAAAAAAAATAGTCGCTGTTGATCAACATACAGTCTGTATAGCTCCATGACATATTCAAAAGAAATGTTTATTATGGTAGTAGTCAGTCCTTACATTATCCTCTAATGTGGTGCAACGCCACTATATTAAATAATATCTTTTCCTTCAGGCATTTTAGAAGATGACAAGTAGACTTTAAGATCTTGCAAAAGGTTAAGGAAGCAACTTTTCAACCTGACAGTGAATGTTTTGGCTGGGGAAGTGTGTAGCTACCTCAGAAGTCCATGTGAATGTGCAAAGATGGGGCAGTAGTCTAGCTAGGCTAACCTTGCTATCTGAAGATAGTGCTTCAGTCTACAATACTGACTTTTCTGCTGCGAAGACTTTCTAACAGAAAGGTTTTTCTGGGCACTTTTTGATAAATGTTTTGTGAAGTAGTCCTATCACCGTGTCATTGACAGTAATACCGTGTTCTGATCATAGTTGTATGATGAATGTATTATGATCGTACTACAAAACAACAGCATGTATATGAGTTCATCGATCATATTTTATTGGAATTGAGGGTTTGTGATGACATTAAGGGTTAAATTACTTTGAAAAGAAAATTAATTAACTGTTCAGATTTTGAAAATTATTTAATATAACTAAATGAATCTCCCCTTGGTGAATTACCAAGGGAAGGGAGTTTTGATAACTAAGAGCCATAAGACCAAAACACACTGAACTACGGAACCATTAAATTTTAGCCCCTAATACAATCAAAATCACAGAATATTTAAGAATTGAAGGGGTCTTTAGAGGTCATTTTGTCCAACCACCCTGCTCAAGCATGGTGACCTGGATCAGGCCAGGTCCTACCCAAGACTATGTCCCAACAGTTCTTAACATAATGATAGAGAATTCACAACTTCTGTGGGCAACTTGTGCCAGTGCTTAGAACACTGATGGTCTTTGTCATTAGACCTCTCACGACAGTGATGTAAATCATACTTCTGTTCTCTGAGGAAAATTGTATTGTAACAAAATTCTGGTGGAAAAACAATTTGAAGAATAAACTAATCTAAACATAGTATTTCTAACCTGTGCTTTCCTGTTTCTATAAACGTAGTTCTAATTCTACTGAGTCAATGAGAATTTTCCTGCTTAACTAACTTCAGGACAGACCAATTTCCATCCTATCTTCACTCTCAAAAATGTACCTCTGATCTAGAAACTTACATAAGAGCTTTCAATGTACTATAAACCTGGAAGAAAAAGAGAGGGAGGATTGAAGTTCTAAGGATTTCTTATTTATTTTGGTTTTAACGCCTCCATTTTTTCTCCTTTAGTATTGGGTATTAATCTGTATGATGGAATGAAAACAAGTAAAGAAAGTCCAATCAAAAAACAAAACAAAAATTAATGTCAGTAGCCATCTTCTCCAAAGAGATATCATCAGTCAAGTATTCTCCATTTCAATCATTACAAGGTATAATACTGAAAAGAATTTCTGAAAGTTTCTGTCAGAATCCCCTCCAGTCCAAGCAGGATGTTGTGGACAATAAATAGAGAGGTAGAGGTGAAAACTCTGTCTAGTGTGCCTGAGGTCTACCTCCCAAACCAAAGTTAAAGTAACCAAATCCTACCTGGTTTACTATTTCACTTACAGTTCTCACTGAAAGAAAGATTTAATTTCAAAGTCTTTTTAACAAATATGAATAGAGTGACACTAATAAATCCTTTCTCCAGTCTACCCTTCCCTAAAATAACTTATTTTTATTATTATTATATATTATGTGACGAAGTGCTTTTCCCTAGAATTCACCTCAGAGAGTATGAGAAAAAAAATTGATCCAATAAAATTCAATATTAGTGAAAGGCATCATTAATATGGTGATCATAATTCAACACTTACTCTTCAAAATTAGAAGGTGATAGAGGTACATAGACTTCATACCAAAGCTACATTTACAGGGGATGTGTTGCCCTAAGGGATTTTTTTGTGCTGTGAATTTTTACGAGCACCAATTAAAACTAATTTTTAAGGCATTACTATTCAGAAACTGAAGCTGACCTCATGGCATTTGTCAACCAGTAATCTCACTGAACACAAGATAAAAGAGAGGAGGATAGTAGGTTTATAACTGTAATTAGCATAAGGGTATGGTTCCTTAATGTGTGCATGTGTCCATCTGGCTGGAAAATAAATAAGACAGAAATATGTAGCGCTGCACTGAAATGACTGCTGGGCAAGGTAATAATGGAAAACTGTATGGCAAGGGATGTGTAATAAAAAAGGTGGGTAATTGTCTTAGGAGGGAATTTTCTTTAGGGGTTTTTTTTTTGTCTTTTTATTAAGTCAGCTAATGTATCTTTGAAGCTTTATCAGACTAAGGATTCTAAACTTCAGTCACAAGCTATTCATATTTTTTTCATGCATGCTGTTTTAGAAATGTGCTACATAATACCTAAAATCCAATAAATTCTTCTGATTTTCACCTCTTTTACTTATTTATGCACACATTTACTTATACTTACATGCCAACACTTGTTTTCACCTGCCTTATGGGGTGGCATCTGTAAATACAGGTATGACTGAAGGTGTAAAATTTGAAACAACTTTCCCACTAAAAGAAAAAAAACCACATTTCTGGAACCCACTGAAAAACACTGAAACTTAGTCACATTAAGAGTGAAAATTTTGCCATAAAGAAGTAAGATTTTTATCAAATTAAAACTGCTACCAAATACAATCTTTAAAGTTAAGGAAGAAACAGAATAATACAAAAATATCTAAAAAGAAGTTATTTTTCTCCAGCCCCTTAAATATTAAATGCATTTATAATATTTATGAGTGAAATATTTTCAAGTAGATTTCATTTCTTCATTAAATTAATAAACTGACAATTTACTGCATCAGTCTTTCTGGAAATGTGAATTCTGCAGTGCATATTCTGTTGTATTATGTCCCAGTCATTATAAATATTAAAAATATGAAATTAAATTCAGATAAATATTGGTTTTCAACAGTTTTGGGCTATTGTTTTTAGATCTCATTTTGTGTTTATATTTTAAATATGAAAGATATTTCTATTAATTATGTTTTATTTTAAAAAGAAAAGATCTCAGTGCTTTTGGTTGTGCATCTTACTTACCTCCCCATCCTATGGGCTGCTCCATGATCTCAGTCTCAATGACTTCAGCAATAAAGAGTCCCTTGACCCTACCAGGCACTCTTGCATGGCTAAGGAGGGAGCGCTGATGGTACCAGGAACTCCTTGGAAGTGAGACTGGGAATAATCAGTCATACCTTGACAGCCCTAGAACACTCCTTCCCTTGATCATAGCCCGGGTAGAATGGTACCATTGTTACTGGAGTTTTGAAAATGTTCTTCTAATTACCAACCTGGGTTGCAGCCAGGATGAGAATTTACTATTGTCTAAAGTCAGTAGTCTTTCAGCCCTATAAACAGTAGTCCTAAGTGAGGCTCTTTGAGCTCTCCTTGTCTACAGTGTGTGGCAACCATCATCTCCTGAGTGGGACATCCCTTAGGGTTTGTAAGTACTTATGCTTGTGATAATCAGAGGACTGTCACCAAAAGAGGGGACCTGGGTTGAAGTCCCCACACATGTTAAGACTCAACCCTTGACCACTGAGAAATGCCCAGACTTCAGATGTATTTCACTTACCTCAAAGGGAATTTTTAACAGATACCTGTATATGTCTTTATGTTTGCGGGTGTGTGCATATAGATTGTTATAGCAATGTTAGTAAAGTCTTTTGACTCACGTTGTAAGATCCAGCTTTTAAGGTCAAACTGCTACTAAATGAAAACTGTAAAAATTCCTTGATGAATTGGTAGACTTGTAACCTTTTGGTTAACTTTTGCCCAAGTCTGAGATCAAGATTGGATTCATCTGCATTTAGGTTTCATCAGGAGTTTAGAAAGCAAGGGGATCTATTCTGAACCTTGTGACTCAACAAGAGGGTCTCCCTTACCCTTTGTGCCTTCAATCTCTATTAATCACTGTAAGCTTGATTTTCCCTTTTTAAGTTTCATCCATGTAACAAGTAGCAGAGTGAACCTTGCTGTCAAATTCTGTTAAGTCTTGCCCTGATAAATCATATTGAAGCTGCTCTTGGTAATAACTTTTATCATCATTCTCTGAGCAACGCTAAACCACCCATTTCATGACAATGCTCCAACTCTGATATAGAAGAATTATAGCTTTAATTCTCTCTTTCACCAGGGAATAAACTGTAAACCAAATTATTCATATATGATTACATGTATGATATTGCAGGTTAGCAGGACAATTTTAAATAAAGTTTACTTTAGTTGTAACATTCAGTAACTTCTGAAATTCCTTTTTTCAGTAATAACTAACTTTAGTTATGGATGCAAATTCTGATTTTGATAAAAACAAATACTAAGTAACAGCATTTTTGTGAATTTTACCCCCATATTGTTTTCTCAGTCAGGATTATTCCTTTATAGCACAAAAATTAATGCTTCTATTACCTTGAACAATGAAAATCAGAGCTTATATTTTTCAAATTTTATATATATTTCTGTCTACTGTATTAACTGTCCTACTGATGATGATTGTCAGGAATTAGCAGTCCATTCCATTTCAGGTGGAAACAAATAATACCAGACTAATCTTTAATAAATTCCTACCACTTTTACTTACCCAAATATTTAGTTAGTTGACTTCAGGGTTTTTAAATTGTCATTATTATTACTATCTTAAAATTTCTTGTTCCAGCTGAGGTTGGAATCTCACAAAATATTAAAAAATAATATATTTTAAAATGAATTTAATTTAAAGTAGCAGTTTTTTGGAAGACAGACTCTTTCCACCAATGCTATCTTCATTAACATTACCTTTCATTGGAACCTGAAATATGCCTAGAAGCCAACAGGCAGGGAACCATTTTGGAAAACTGGTCCATAGGTTGATTTGCTATGGAGATGAGGATACTGAAAAGGAAAAGGAGTTCTCTGAGAAGTTTCTGCTTATAGGAACATTTATTTTATAAGAAAAAAGGCAATTACTATGTTATATTCCACACAGCTGTGGGCAGAAATAGCTACATGATCCTCCCCTGTCTCTACCAAGAGAAAGATTTGAGATTTTCATGCTTCAGTATGTTCCAAACCCCTAAACCTTCATTGTAGCAGATCTTTCTTATTTCTACACTTTTGATATCTCTTCAATATAACTAGTAATGACAAATAATTTCAGGTAAATGACACTTATTCATGTTGTATAATGAAAATATAAAATTATGTGGGACTTCGAGAAAAATCCCTTCCTAAACTGAGAAAAGACAACTTAATATTTTGTCCCATTTCTTGGAAGTTTTATTAATGTTTAAACTCATTATAAGCTGCTTTTTAAAACAAAATCTTTGTGAGAAAATTTTATTTCAGTACTTCAGTTTGTCTGAGAAAGCTAAAACACGTAACTCAAAGAGTTAAAAGTGTATTTTTTTTGCTTGGCTAGTAAGCTCAAAATTCAGTCATTCCAATAGCTCTGTCTCAAGGATGTATGCCTATTTCTTTCAATTGAATCCTTAGTATTCAAGGTTGAGTATTTCCCATGCCTAATCAAATAATTTAAACTACCAAAATCCTCATTCAGTCACCAGTTCTACATGGCTCAAGCTCTTTTAATGAAACTTTGGGAAAAAGTATGGATTTCCTCATTTTACAGATAATTTACACAGTAGTGATTTCATTTAGCTGAAACTCTCTTTAATGCTCTATACATTTTTCCTCTTAAATGAAATGCTCCGGGAATGTTATGGAACTACAAGAGCAGGTCCAGTAGAAATATTTTTTAGCTGCTTCAGCCTGGAACATATAGAAATAGTTAGCCTCAAGTATTTCAGTCTGAGAGGAATGTAATGATACTTTTATACATACATGGCATAAAAGCGGTTTTACATATTAGAACAAAATCTTGTTCAGTATTACTGCAGAATATTCATGTCTTCACTAGACCGAAACTGCTTTTTGCATTACCATGAGACTGTCATTAGAGATTTGTATGTGTATTCAACATACTTCTTTTTCTTCAGTTAAGTTTCCATATTGAAAATACCGATATAGAAAAAAACAAAACAAAACAAAACAAAAAAACAACAGATAAAACACAAGAGAAAACTATATCTAGCCAGTCACTAACGCCAAAAGGAAGAATGATTGGGAAAAAAAACATTAAAGACGCAGAATACTTTGAGACATTTTGGAACACATAAAAAGACAACATGCACAGGATCAAATGCAAGAAACAGACTGTGCAACGCTAACATTTTAAGCTATTATTTAGTGTCTAGACAAAAAAAAAATCAATGTATTTACTAAAAATAATTATTTGCACTTCAAATGAGATTCCTATCTGTCTTGAACTCTGCCTTACAGAGCAGAGACCTACTGCATTTTTGTGTGGTATACTGTTCCTTAAAATGCAATAATGAGCAACAATAAGAAAAACTAAACAAGATAAGAGTACAAAATGAATTATCAGATATATTTTGTGGCATAAGGCTATGAAGTGTATCTTTTTTTAACATATTCCATAATTGTCTACTGCCTTGAAGCAAATACTATCCAGTCGTGGGGCTGAAGATAGGGTAAGAGATTGAACAAAGGAATTGTTAACTTTCTTCATATACTGAGTGTTGTAACAGAACAAATTGTGGTAAAGGTGTTACATGCTTTTTCATTGAATTTTCACAGAAGGAGATATCTGAAGAATTTATGGTCTTCCATGTGAAATGTGTCTCCTTGCTGTCTTTCTGCAAAGCTGCTATCACAGCCACATCATGTGCTTTAAGCTGACTACTGGAAGATTTCTTCTTCTTTACATTAGAAATACATGTAAAATTGTGAAAATCATCTTAACTCTCTGTTCAAAATAAAAGGTAAAATGGAGTTTAATATTCTAAAATATTTGTATTTTTAAGCTGTCTTTCTCAACTTGATCAGATTATTTGTGTGTTGTATACGTAAACAGGTGTGTGTCTGCCTTCACAGATTTAAATATGGATATTTTGGTGGGGAAGGACAGGGTTTGTTTTTAAACTGATAAGGCATTTGTTCTCTAACCATGGAGCTTTTAGACATTGTTAGGAAGGGCTGAAACACCTATGGCCCTTATGGTATCAGGCTTAATTATTTCACATGTGATAAAGCCATTTAGCAAACTCAAAGGTTGCTTTCAATAACAAAAAAATGCAGCAAAAATACTGAATAGTCAATAAATTTTGTGCTTCATCATTTCTCTCTCAAACTGTAATTCAAAGCCCATTAAGGAAAAAAAAAAATGTCCTCAGTCAGTAAGTAACTATGCTGCAGAGAAGAAAAATAATAAAAAAAACCTAGCCATTTTCCTACTTTGTATATATTTGAAATACTTCGAAAATAATGATCCTTTTAAACATGCCCTTTTCCGAATGTTTACATACACATATATTTATATATAAAGGAACAAAAAAAAATTCCAAAGAAAATGTACAGTCTTGAAAACACACACACTTTGAACATACTTGAATACTCATATCTACACTGGAACTGACACAGGATTAGTGTGTCTCCAGAAAGGTAAAGGACAAAAATGGACCAGAAACTCACCTAATATATTCACATGTATGACAGTACACTGGCCAAAAATATTTAAGAATCTTTACAGCAAACCCCTGAATCTCAGGTAAGCTATGTAATGATAATGTCCCCATGCTTCAGGATACTGAACTAAACTCTAAATTAAGATGCTATCAATCATAGTTGTACAGGTGAGTATAATGAGAAATGATCTGTATTACCCTTTGAATCATTTAATGACTTTTCTCCTTATGCTGAAAGTTTTTGGATTTTCTTGCTGCTTGACGATCCTCCATTCTGGTTTGTGCATTAGTGGACTGCAAATCAATACTCATGAAGGCATGACAGTAATTCATATTGCCCTTAAATATAATATTATGAACACTGAAAAACCTTTAAATTTTTTCTTTCAGAAACTGCTTATTTTAAGATTACAGATTGTTTTGTGACCACATAACATAAAACTCCTTTACCAGGTGCAGGAAGAAAAGTTTCTTCTTAGATACAGCAATTTTACTTCTTGTATATATATAAAATTTAGATCTAGATTATTTTTCTATTCTATTATTCCTTATAAACTATTTTTCAGAGAGTATATTTGAAATCTGTTTTTTGTCATCAGTTTTACTCAACACTGATAACCTACAGGTATGCAGAAGTAATTTTTGAGAAGTATTTATTAATAAACAACAGTAAGCCATAATAAATATTTATGCTGCTTTTGCCTTTTGATAGTTTAACACTGGTAGGTGGCTAAGCACCACACAGCCATTCACTCACTCACCCCAGTAGGACAGGGGAGGGAATAGGAACAGTAAATGTGAAAAATATCATGGATTGACATAAAACCAGTTTAATAGATAAACCAAAAGCCACACACTCAGCAGACCAAATGAAGGAATTAATTCACCATTTCCCAAGCAGCTAGTCAGTTGTTCAGCCATGCCCAGGACTGCAGGGCTCCATCACATGTTACAGTGACTTGGGAAGACAAATGCCATCACTCCAAATGTCCCCCTCTCCTTATTGCTTGTTCCAGCTTTTTTTGCTGAAGATGATGTCATTTGGAACGGAACATCCCTTTGGTCTGTTGGGATCAACTGTTCCAGCTGTGCCTCCTCTGAATTTCTTGTCCACCCTCAGCCTTCTTACTGGCAGGGGAATGTGAGAGGAAGAAAAGGCCTTGACTCTGTGTAAGTACTGCTCAGCAATAACAAAAACATCTCTGCATTATCATCACTATTTCCAGCACACATCCAAAACACAGCCCCTTACAGCTACTTTGAAGAAATTTAACTCTGTTCAAATCCAGCACATGCATGTAGTAGAAATACTGGGGCAAGTGACAGAGCTGGGATTACAAAGTAAGATAAAGATTACAAAGAACTATAACCACCACCATTTATTAAATTGCTCTGAAACGTCTTGGTAAAAAATTTAAAGAAAAGACTGTGGATGGAGAATATATTTGCACAACTGATTAATTAAAGGTTAATCTTGCAATAATAATAGTAATAATAAATAATAATAATCAACAATCAATAATCAGTAATAATAATCAGTAGTAATGGAAGATAACACTGCATTAGTAGCATGGTTTTAGAGCACTCAGTCACAGATATATGTTTAATTAACAGTTTCAGAATGAATGATATGCCTCTGTTATCTGCATATCTTTTTAATACAGAAGGACTACTGTGCCTTTATTAGCTCTGATACAGTGTCCTAAATATTCAAATTTGTTTCTGAATTTTGGGATAGGATCAACTGAGCATGACTGACTGTGCAGTACAAGAAGTATGAAGTTTCTCCTGGAGCTAAGACCACACACTGAAGTCAGTGTTCACTGACTTAACATCTGCATGAGAGAGGTTCTGTACTGTCTAAAGATTTCTTTGCTTTCATAGCAATGTGCTAGCAGTTAATGGTTCACTGGATCAGTATTCACAACAAGGGGTCTGCACTAAATGTTTAATATTGTCTAGTGATCTTCTGTTGGTGTAAATAGATGATTTCTGTTTCGTGAATAAAAATGTGCATGTTTCTTCCAAGAACAAAATCTCAAGGAAGTAACCACTAAAATACTGTCTGACTCCTCATAAGCTATCTTTTCCTCAGATCTTTATCATCTAATGTTAATCTTTTTGTTCAGTTTTATCATCCATGTGTTTTGTCCAATAGGGCTAACGCTATACTAACTGAGGTTTTCTATTAATTTGAAGGAATGTTGATTAATTTGAGAAACAGCAGGAAAATTATAGCAAGGACTGTATCTTCTATGCAGAAGCCTACATATTTGCCTTTGGTCAGAATACATAGTCTGTTAACTAGACTATACGCTTTCTGGGTTGCTTATAGATTCAGAGATGATACTTTATATTTTCCTAGAGGTGCTAAAAATCAACAACTTTAAAAAACATTATCAAGAAATTTAGCTTGTGATGCTCCCCATAGTTCAGCTAGCTTTAGCAAGGATACTGAAGCTAAATATTCTTTGTTTCAGAAAGGAGAAGCTAGGACAGGGTCCCATTCAAGACACACCCATAAAAATTTCATAACTTTCCTTACTTTACATTAATTATTTCATATTATTCAGAACCAGTTAAAAACCTATGCTTAGGACTATTTACAGAGTTTCTATTTTTGGGTGGAAAAAATGTAGACAGTTCTAATATTTGTGGGAAAAACCATATTTTTCTGAGTTCTGACTTTATAAGCCTTTCTCTTAGTGATTGCTGGTGCAGAAGAGCTTGTGGGTTTATCTTGAATGATTATAATCCAAATTAATATTGACTGGAATGAGTAATAAGCCTTATTTTTGTATTTCAGAAATGAATGATTATCAGCTTCTAACTCTAGGACTTTCACATTACATTAATAGAAGAAACTATTTCTTAGTAAAATATTTCTGTTTATTCCACTCTATATAAATAAATACTGGTGAAGAAGAGACTTTCAGTCTGATGGAAAGTTGAATTTTAGGTTTAGCTGTTTGCAACAAATGATCTTACTGCTCTCTTTGCGATTATCTGCAGTATATGCAGATATGGCTAAGCATCTTAGTAAATATGAGCAAGACTCAGAGTCAAAGTGGCATACTCTTAGCTAACATATATCATTCTCAAACTTTTTATAGTGAGCCAGGCAAAACTATCTAGCAATCAAAATACCATTTGTAACACTATTTTGTAATTAATCATACCAAAGATTTTCATATTGAAGTCGTTGCTGTCTACATAAATGTAGGAGCGCATGCAAATGCGCATGCACAAACACACACATAAGTGTATATCTGATTATTGCAGTGTTTTTTGTACATTTCTTTTGAACATGTGGGTCATTAGTTCATACTTGATTTTCGCTGGGAGAGAAGAAGGGAAAAAAACACTAAAGAGTGGATGAAAGCAGCTAGCTGTGCAAGCAAGAGCATGTCCACTGTCCTCTGGGTTTTCTTCACCTTCCATGTCTCATTTAACTTGATTTTGAATTCCAATATAATTAATTTCATATGAAGCAGTTTGGAACTGTGTACCTCAACACTTCACTAAGAATTAGGTACTGCCCCTGCAAAATATCTATCCCTTCTGTTAAACACGTGTGGAGCTTGTTTGTACGGAGACAGTAATTTTGTGTAGTATTCAGACAAATACCCACAGACATACCACAAAAAAACAATAGTTTTTTCCTTTCATCCTAGTCTTTGCTGTGTGGCTTTGGGTTTGTTTTTTTAATTTTTTTTTTATTTTTCCTTATGTAGTATAAGCTTTTTGGAACTAATAGTCACACATTGTAGGACCTTCTGTTCATAAACATCTTTTATCTACCCAGAAAATATTTACACGAAGCATAAAAGATATTTCCAATTGGTGATCATCTCATCAGAAAACAAAGTTAATGTATGCAGGTTATCTGTTACCTCAGGGGAGTTGTACAGGAAAGAATGATCCATACATCTGAGAAAACTTTAATCTGTCATAATCAAACACATTTGTGGGTTTTTTTTATCTCTTTCATAGACGTGTCCATCAATCATTCTGAATCTTCCTTTATCCACAGTGAATTAGCAGGCATCAGTGTCTATTGCTGGATGATTCAGATTCATTCCAACACCATGTCATTTTTTTCACAATGTCCCATGGGGAAAAAAACAAGTGTGTGACTGTGTATTTAATCTCCTAAAGCATATCAATTAAAGGTAAAAAAAAAAAAAAAAATAGAAAAAGGAGATTTTCCGTAACCAGGTAACTTTTCAGAGTATGCAGTAACTATTTTATGGTGGGGTTTTGGCATTTAATTTGTAGGTACTGTAAAACAAGTTAATTATATCTATAGAAATTTCAGCAAAAGTGTATCCACTTTAGTAAAGGATTTTAACTCATTGCGTAAACCTCTGCAATGAAAGTTACCTTCTTTTTATAGCCCAGCATGGGGAGGCAGAGGATCAGAGGATATAACAGTAGATTTCACAGCGAAAGAAAGACAGAAGGAAGGCAGGAAGGCAGGAAGGCAGGAAGGCAGGTAGGCAGGCAGGCAGGCCGGGAGGAAGGAAGGGAGGAAGGGAGGAAGGGAGGAAGGGAGGAAGGGAGGAAGGGAGGAAGGGAGGAAGGGAGGAAGGGAGGAAGGGAGGAAGGGAGGAAGGGAGGAAGGGAGGAAGGGAGGAAGGGAGGAAGGGAGGAAGGGAGGAAGGGAGGAAGGGAGGAAGGGAGGAAGGAAGGAAGAAAGAACAAAGAAAGAGAAAGAAAGAAAAGAAAGAAGGAAAGAAAGAGACTCAGAAAAACCCCATCTCAAAAAGTGTCATGCTCACTTGTCAAACTGGCCATCTAAGCCCATCTTCCCTCTCCCGTTTTGTTGCATTTTGCCTTAAGTCTATTCTTCTCATAAATTTCTATCTATCCACTATCAATGGAAACATTTGTTTTAATTAAAATGGGAAAATTGTCATAATGAATTATGAAGGTAGTATAACCATCTCTATAATATTAATACACTTCCAAATACTTTTTTAGTTGTTTTGTTCATGCTTTTTTGAGGTTTTTTTTTTTCTTTTTTTTTTTTTCTTTTCATTGTTATTATCTCACAGGTTGTCTCATATTTATTTTAATAGAATTGAGCTGTTTTCACTGATGTCACTATGTATTGAAATTCCCATTTCTACAGAGAGCTGCTATGTAAAATCAGTAAATTACATTTCCTAAGGTGCCTCCTGTAAAAGTGTTTTCAGGCTGGTTTTGTGAGCCTTGTTCTCAACTTGTCAGAAAATTAAGATAACTTTGTGTTTTTAAAAGAAATTGTATGCAAGCTCCAAAAATGAAAGCATGGAAAAAAACCCAAGTTTTGTTTTCCATGGTCTGAAAGACCTGTGCTTTATCTTCATACAACTGTAACTATCTACTGAGTTTGCAGTGCCATGCACCTTAAAATGTCTAGAATTAGGAGAACTTCTGTAGCTTTCAAAATATTTAAATGAAACAAAAACTTTAAACGCTGCAGAAATAACCTGTTACCTAATGTAAATGGAAGCCAATGGTGATTTTGCTTTGAAAAAAACCCAGCACGCCATTATTTGGAATGATTGGTCAGAATCAGAACTTGATCAAAGCTGTAACTGGCTTAAAAGTACAGAGTTCAATATTATATAATTGGTTTCATGCTTTGCTATGTTGACTACCTAAACCATTATTTAAATCTAAGTTATTTATTAAATGAGAGGATACAAAGTTATATTAAAATGAATATATATCTCTCTTTAACCTCCTTTCTTCCTGGATTAAGACTTCTCATTTATGGCCATTGTTACCCATCATTCCCTGAAAAATAGCTAGAACTGTTTACCTCACCAAATGTAGAATGCTCCATTACATGATTTAGGCAGTCTAAATTATTTTTGCAGACTTAAGTGGTTTTCAGATACTTATGCCCAAAGTGAAAAAGGTTGCATCCCAAGTATTTTTTTCAGGAAATGTGATCAAAATTGTTTTACACATCAGAATACCTATGACAGAGATTCAAATTATAGAAAATGCATCAGATTCTGATGTTTTCTTTGTTCTTGAGAAAATTTATCCCATGAGGCACTTGCATTTTTTATCACAGCTGTTGAGTAACACCACATGCAAACTGCACCTGCAGATCAAATTTCTCTGCACCCATTCACAATGAATTTCTAACACTTCCACGACAGTAAGAAAAGACTGTGAAAAATACACAGATACCAGCTAAAACAAGAACAGTGTTTCAATGCTGAGATAGCTGGGGTTGTTCAGCCTGGAGAAAAGAAGGCTCCGGAGAGATCTTAATGCAGCTCCCAGTGCCTAAATGGGCAGACAAGAAACCTGGAGAGGGGCTTTGGACAAGGGCCTGCATGGACAGGCCAAGGGGGAATGGCTTTAACCTGACAGAGGGAATACTGAGATGAGCTCTTACGCAGAAGTTCTTCCCTGTGAGGGTGGTGAGGTGCTGGCACAGGTTGCTCAGAGAAGCTGTGGCTGCCCCATCCCTGGCAGTGTTCAAGGCCAGGTTGGACAGGGCTTGGAGCAACCTGATCTAGTGGAACGCATCCCTGCCCATGGTAAGGGGTTGGAACTGCATGAGCTCTAAGGCCCATTCCAACCCATACCATTCTAGGATTCTATAATACTATGATAAGCCATTATACAAGGAGAGTGCCAGATCATGATCTTATTCTAAGCACTTGTATCATGCTGCAATCACAACACTGTATTTTTTATGTGCATTTTAATCTACTACTGTCTTTGTCAGATGAATCTTAACTTGTTCCTGTAAAAATTGAAGCAATCTTTCTGGTCAGAACAAAGGTCCACTTCCCCACTATCCTGCCCCAAAAGGTGGCCAGGAAGGGCTGAAGACCTGAAGCTGCCTACATCTGGGTATGCTGGCTGAAACATATTCTCTATCACCACCTTCACTCCCTGCTGCCAAAGTTCTGCCATTGTTCCTGCTGCTGTTGTCTGGCTCTGCCACACGGGATCACTGTGCTAGCAGCAGCACATTGGTGTTATATCTGACACTTTCATTACCAACAGCAACATATAATGAGTGAATCTTTCTCCACAAGAAACGCCTGATGCTCCCTCCACCAAAGCAATGGACACATTTGCAGTTCTAGTCCCTCAGCATAAAGAAGGAAGGAATCTTTTCACATGTGGTGTGAAATCTGGTTCTTTTTTCATCCAGATGCACTGACATGGTTGCTTAGGTAAGACAACCTAGCCCTACCCACCAAGTGTGCAGCACCTCCGCAGCTCCTACTGGTGGTAAAAGCCATTCCTTGGTGGGAGAAAGACTTTCACACAAATGTGAACTCAGTGATCTAAGATTTAAAAATCAGAATAGAATAGAATATTTTCGGTTGGAAGTGACTTACAGTGATCATCTAGTCCAATTTCCAGAACCTCTCATTGAGGTTCTCTTTCTTTTTTTCCTTTCCTTTTTTATCTTATATCTCCAGACAAGTTCTCAGCATAAACAGGATCTTCATATCAGTCTGCTCTCACCCCTGGCCAGGCATCTGTTTGTCACATATGTGGCAGAAAGCTTGACTCGGGTCTTTTGGTAATTTGGAGCCTATTTGTCTTTGTTTCTTTTGTGTGCTCCAAGCTAATTTTGAACTGCATGTTAAATGTAATGTAATGATTTAATCCGCAAACATTTTGTCTGTATGAGTGGGAGAAAGAACCTTCTCTCAAAATGTGTCAAATAAATCTTTGTGAAAAGCAGTCTCTCTGTTTCTGTTGTTAATTATCTAAACCAATTTAAAATTGCAAGACATCAACTAAAATATCTGTATTTGTACTTTTATTTATAAGATGATGGTAACACACTTATAAAGACATCACTGTGGTGAAAGTATGTTGTTGCAACATCTGAACATCTCCAAGGAGGAAATCTATGTACACAAGGAAGACACAAAGCATCAGATTAACAATTTCATATATTTAGAAGAACTTAGTACCTGATTTATTGGTACTGAGAAAGGGCTCTTTAAAGGAAGCTGAACTTCTGCCAGTGTTTACAGTCTCTCAAGTTCTAACAGTTTGAGTATACTCTTCAATATGGAAAATTACATCAATTAAAATTTGGTATTGATCTTTTTAGATTTAACATTTTTGAGGCCAGAAGGCAGAGATCTTGGGAACAGGGGTAGATTTATTTTAGAAGTTAGGTGACATCCATTTTTTTTCTGGCATATCAACAAACATTCTTAGTCTTCCCAGGTGCTTTTTTAATCCACTTGATGCTTAAATCAGGAACTATGTTAAGAATGACCTTTGTTGGTTAGATTTACAGTCTATTTTAGATGCTTCTCAGTAATAAAAATGTTGGGCTGTTTTTTAGCTCGGATGAAACCAGATCAGATAGTTCAAAATCTGCATTGTTACAACAATCCAACAGAAAAAGATTCAGTGCATCTAGGCTTGAATAAGTCAGGTAAGAATCCAACCTGCACTTGCATGTGTTGCACATTTTGCAGTGAAAACAACAGAATAATTTATTTTCTAATTCAATGCAGTCTCACATTTGCAATAACACCTGGGGATCAAGACTAAGACAGTGGGACAGTGAATAATGATTATCTGGTCAAACTGATATTTTAGAGGAATGTTTGAAGTTGGTGGTAGTTCAGGGGTTTTTGGCTTGTTTGTTTGCTTGTTTGTTTACTTCAGTGTTGAAGCAAGAATGACAAATAAGTGCACGAGGTGGGATTTTTTCCCTTTAGGGTTGCTTTAAAATTTAAATTGAAGATAAGACATTTATTTCCTGGGAAAAAAATATAATGCTGAGAAGAGAAAAGAGAAACTACAAGCATGTGTAATGGAAGAAAAAAGACATAAAATCCATACAATGTGGAAAGTAGCAAACTTCACTTTTAAACTGAAATGCATTTTAAAGGCCCAGTCCTTTACCCCCTAAGTTCAATGAACTTTCACAGCTATCCTCAGTTTGAAGGGTTTTATAGTGCTAGCTTAGGGAGTGTTTGGATTTATGGCTTGTAAAGGTGCTGGGCTCTGGGAATTCTCTTCTATTATATACCACTTCTGTGGCTCTAAGTAGACAGAGGCACACTGGAATTGCCCAAAAGCATACAATTCTTCACTCGTTTCTTGATTTAAACACTGAGTAGATTATAATAGCAGTGGGGCAGATGATGGAACAGTATAAAATTTGGCAGAAGTCATAGCAATTGCTGCACAGATGGACTGCCATAAAATGTGAGAAGCATAACTACCAAAGAAACTTAGTTCCTCGTGCTGTCTGCTCCTGAAGTATGTCAGGAATTAGTACAATATTTCTGTGATCCTGAAGAAACCTAGTACAAGACTACCCTCCCACTTTTAAGATCAGTTGATCACTACTCAAAATATTCATGCCTAATAATGACAGAAAGAATCTACAATCTAAACTGGACTAACAGCTATGATTATGATGGGGAGAGGGCTTAGATTACCAGTCATCTTGACAGTATTTAACCTAGAAAAACAGCTGTAAATACCTTTGCTAATCAATCAATCAATCAATCAATAAATAAATAAATAAATATCACTACTCAGTTCGGATAGGATTTCTAATAAGAAAATATATTTTTGGTGAATATTTCTGGTGGTTTGAAGGCTACCTCTTCCAGAAAAAGCTATAATAATATATTAGATTTTTTTTTTCTGACAACCACTGCATTCTTAGAGGACCTCATCTGTCTAAAATATGTTTCCTAGTAGGCAAATCTTTACACTGTTGTGAGTTCACTAATCCCAGCTGATGGATTGAGTGGAAATTGTAAATTTAAGTTAGTCAACTCTGCTTTTTATTCCATGCAAGTCATAGTGTCTGTATGATTAAAGTACGATCTTGGATGTTTCTTTGAATTTCAGGCATCATATGTTTTTATACTCAGATGATAATTTGGCATCTGGAAAGGAAGGCTTTTGTATATATTCTTATATACTTAGATTTAAGGAATCAAACACAGTATGAATTAGATTATTCATAATAGAGTGTGCTACCTCACCAGTGATTCAGATGTTATTGCTTGATCCAAAGTCTCAAAGGAGTACGGGTCTGTAAAGAAATGCATGTACAGAAACAAATATAAACTAAATTTCAAATAGGTCCCCTAAGGAGTACATATTGCTCCTGCCTGGCATTAGTGTGACTAAATTAGGTACAGAGACAGGTACCTTCACAAATAGAAGGATATGGGGAATGGCTTTAAACTGAAAAAGGGTAGATTTAGGTTAGATGTTAGTCAGAAGTTCTTCCCTGTGAGGGTGGTGAGACCCTGGCATAGGTTGCCCAGAGAAGTTGTGGCTGTCCCATCCCTGGCAGTGCCCAAGGCCAGGTTGGACGGGGATTGGAGCAACCTAGTCTGGTGGAAGGTGTCCTTGCCCATGGCAGGGGATTGGAACTAGATGAACGTTAAGATTCCTTCCAACCCAACTGCTCTGGGATTCTATGATTCTATGATTTTCTTTAATTGTGACTAAACCTAAAAATCTTGGGGACAGACTGACACAAGTATGATGGAGCTTAGCAAAGATGAGTCAAATCTTGAACAGGGGATGCAATAGTCTCATGCAGTCATCAGCTGGATAGAAAGCAGCTTGGCAATGCAGGACCAAGGATCTTAAAGACAGAAAGCTCAACCCGAAAAAACAGTGAATCCTTACAACAATGTATGCTACTTGTATACTGTCCTTTATTAAAATCAGCAGATCTAAAGGAATGATTATTCCCATCTCTGCTACTTTTGTGAAGTCAAATCAGATTGAACTATACATGTTAAGGAATTCCAGTGGAAGGGAGTGATCAAAAGTCTGCTCGTCCTTCAAACAAAGCAAGCATGGTCCTACAGCATTGTAACAAGTTTGGGGTTACAGGCAATGGATCTGTGATATACTCATAGACCACAGAGGTAAAAAATTATTGTTTTTTCTAATGTTATTCTTAAGAAAAATAAATCGGGCACTGTGGAATACTTATCCCTAAATATAATTTCATAGATATTTTGTTTCATATTAAACACTATTAGACCTGCTTTCCCAAAAACTTCAGGTGCATATAAAGACTTTTGAAACTTGTCAGATATGTTTTTCCATTCCTTTTTTTCCAGACTTTGAGAAAAGATTAATCTTAATTTCTTAATATCAGACTACTTTTAACTGTAGAAATGTAATCTCAGTAAGTAAAATTATGCTGTAATATTCTCTTTTGAATGAGAGAAATAATAACACCGAATTTTTGGAAAAATAGTCCAAATAATGCAGAAGTATTCTGAAGGAATGTCTAAGGAATTTTTAAGTGTCTACTTTAAAAACAATTGTGCTGCTTACCTTTTCTTATAGTAAGTAAGAGCTACTGCAAAACCTGAAATGCTTCTCCCTGACCTCACAGGTTTCTCTTCTCTAGATCAAACAAGGCCAGGCCCCTTAGCTTTCTCTTATGTATTGGATAGTTAAATCTTTTATCACTGCTGTTGCTATTTTATATTACCTTTAATTTGTATGCACCTTTCTTATAACGCTGTTTACAAAGATAAACATTCAGATTAATCCAGAACTGAGCAGAGGAATAATCCTGTGTTCCATATGTAACGTTACCTTTCAATACCAGCATAACATTCACTTTCTAGGTCCAAATATCACGATGTTGATTTTTAAAATGTGATTCAACTTCCCCTTTAAACTTCAGAAGTTTTTCTGCAGAACTGTTTCCTTCTCTGTTCCCATTTATGGTTTCAATTTCTTCTTCACAGATGTAGTACTCAGCATGTGACTGTATAGAGGAGACATATTGTTGACAACAGAAAAGAAACTGAAGAATACGAAGTATAAGGAAAACCCTTTTTCACTGAGAAAGCTTGAGCAAGTTTCAAGATCAACAATGATTAAACAAAAAGAGTAAGATCAAGAATTATTATCTGTATCCACTGATCCACTCTTCCCCCTCCTAAGTCTGAAGAATCAAATGCAAACAACATATTCTTTTTAGATTTTAAGTAGCTAAAGTAACCTAGAAAGGTCATTGTTTCTTTCTCAATGTCTACTTATTAAAATTTCTCATATTGCAATTAAAATCTGAGGTCTTGGATGACATCAAAAGAGGGCATAATGAAGCAAACTAATATCTGGTGTAATTTTATTGCCTTTAATAGTATTACAGCAAGGCTCAATCTGGATAATCAGTTTCCAGTAAGCTACTGTCATTAATGACAGGGTTTTGGCTTTAAAAGAATGCTTTATAACCATACAAGATCTTTTTTACCTTATTTTCTGTTACATATTTTTTTTGATTTTCTTTATGTATTTTTAATTTGTACTATTGTGCAGCAACTGCAACATTTTCACACAGATTATGGCCAGTGTGTTTACAGTGCACTTTTATTTTTCAACAAACATAAGAATTTATTAATGATAATGCATATTCATAGCTTTGTTGCATCTACCAACACTGAATGAGAGAAGAATGTGTAATGAGAGAAAACTATAATGTGACATTTCTACAATCTTTAACAGCTCAAAGACAGTGTAATAACTTCATTCTTATAAGGGTCATCAATATGTTCATGATACTTCCAGTGAAGAACTGTTGATAAAATAGCGGAGTTTCTGAGGTGCGCCTGCAACCAAAAATTAAAAAAAGTTTGATTGTTAGAATTGTCTATTTATATGGAAACAAAAGCCTGAACTCACCATTTTTCACTGTATGAGAGGTGTAGAAAATTATATAATGGTAATGTGGACTGGTATGTTTGTCAGGAGGTGTGAAAAAATGTCCTAAGAACATTTGCTCTATGTTTCTGTCAAGTCACTTTATGAGGCCTTCAGAGTATGCTCTGGATGAATAGGATTGGTCAGCATTTCTAGGCATTAGTTTCCCAGACCATATTTTATATGGATAAGAAAGAGATAATGTATTTTCAGTGATAAGTAACCTTTACCCATAATTGCTAGCTGTAAAATAATATCAATAACATTTAATGGTATGGTTTTCTTCTGTTTTCCAGACTGTGCAGGGGCATTCCATATCACACTATACTTCCACACATAGAAATAAATGACTGCAGCAGTCACACAACACTGAAAATTCAAGCCTCATTACCTATTCCGAGAGGTAGATAAGGCCCCAGTTGATCGTGATTTCCTTTTCTGTGCTTACAGAATAGAACAGTCAATACTCCAGAATAACGTATGCACAATTAACAGGTCTCCTCAGGAGCAAATCTAGCATAAGTGATAAAGATATGCTTTCCATAGCTAGGATACAGCCCCAGTCTGTGCATTACTTCATGATGGACTTATTGGTAGTAACATTTTTATTGTAGCTTTAGGCCATAATAGACCTGATTTTATTTTAACATATTATATCTTTGATAAAGCCAAATGGAAGAATACGTTAAAGGCTGCACACGTTCTGAAGTTTTTGTTTTGCTTTCGTTTTATTTTTTTTCTTTTCACGATACACTTTTCTTCAATTTAATTCCCATATCATTCTTCATCTCCTCTTTATTATTTTGCTTTTTCCTCATACAACCTTTTACTGCAAGTCCTGCACTATAAAATCCATATCTATTTTAATAACGTGTATAGCTGCGTTCTTATTTATTCTCTGTTTCTCTGCTCCTCAGACATGTGGTAGACCACTCTTTTATGATCGTAAATTTCACTTCTTATGGTTAAGCTACCTATATCAAGAAACTATTTAATTCCTCTAAGAAACAGTAGAAAGACTCCAACAGACTCCGTGTCTCCGTGATGTAAAAAGAAAAAGGATTTTTAATTCTACCTCTTAAGATTTGGGATATTTTTAACTTCTTTCTCATCTTTGCCATGAAATTACCTATGGTTTTTCATTAGGCATAATTTTTTTTTCATCTTTTCTGCTAATTCTTTTTATTTCAATTACTAGTTACCATTTCATGCCATGTTCGGTATGACGTTATTTTTTTTTTTTTAATAATCTTCTAAAACTCCTATCTAGTCTAATTTAATTATATTTCTCAGTTTCTGTTCCTACATTGGCACTGGAAAGCATTGCTAGATTTTTTATGAGAAGCTATTAACATGTTTAGCAAGAAGTTTTAAGTACAAGAAATGATATTTTAATAAGCCAGGTCTCTTACACCTCATTATACTGTTCAACATTTATTAAATAGAAAATCATTAGATTTTCAATAGACTTGGATTCCCAGAGTCCTTTAGAATATACTCTGACACATTCTTTTGAGGTTTTAGATAACCAGTAATGCTATTAAGAAATCAGAATAACCTCAGTCAGTACATTTGGTTGCAAATTTATTATCTCAAAAAGAAAAATAACAGTTTAAATGCATATCTTTAATTTCACATCTTAACAAAACCTTATTCCTCACTTTTCATAATTCCCCAAATGAAAAGCAGAGCATTAAACTCAAGTAATACTTAAATTGAGGAACTGTGTGTGAGGGAAGTTAATGTGATTTAGATGTTGTGTAACTAGAAGATGCAAGATTAAGCTATAGAAAAGAGTATCTTGGTTTGAGATACATGTTCACTTTCTCTTGTCAAGTGAGTTTCTCACTATGTCATTCCTAAACATTCTTCATCTCAGAACTGAATCTCAGCCTCCCTTATTTTCAAACTATGTGCACCAAAATCCACTGACTAGAAGTAAAAGGTATGTGTGGGTGAAAATTACACCTTGTCAAGTAGATGTGACAGTGAGTTAATTGTAAGGGAGTATAGGCAGTCTTTTCAATTCAATTGCTGATTATTTAACTTCAATAACTTCATCACATTCTATATTTCCCAGCAATATTTTTTTAAATTCAAATAAAATTAAAAAATCCCAGGTCTCTCAAGATGATCATTTCAGAGCTTCCTGATATGATCTGCAATCCTTCAGAATTTTTTCTTTTAAATTGTTAGATTACGACCTTGTTAAAGGTAAACAATGAAATTCGTATAATTTGAGCAAAATACAGCTATATCTTAATGGACCATTACAAAACTCTGAAAAGATGATTGCAGGGTCTGGTGCCTTTCTGTTTTTCAACAGAAACAGGACCCAGGGGATAAAGAAATGCAATTCCATGACTATTCAGGGAAACTGCTCCAATCATGGGTATAGATACCAAGGTTTCGTATTGACTCCACGGGGCTGGGAGAATGAAGAACCACCTGCTGCAGGAAAAGATCAGGTTCAGCATCATCTAAGGAACCTGAAGTTGCTCAAATCCTTGGGACCTGATGAGATGCATCTGTGGGTCCTAATGAAAATTGCAGATGAAGTTGTCAACCCATTGTCCATCATATTCAAGAAGTCCTTGCTGTCTGGTAAAATTAAAAAAAAAGGGGAAACATAATGCAGATTTTTTAAAAAAAGGAAAAAAAAAAGAAGATCCAGGGAACTCCAGGCTGGTCAGCCTCACCTCAGTTCCTGGAAAGGTTATAGAGCAGATTCTCCTGGAAACTACTGTCCTGGGTTCAGCTACAGCAGTCATTTTTTCTCCTTCTTAGTAGCTGGCGCAGTGCTGTGTTACTTGACTTTCAGTCTGGGAACAATGCTGATAACACCGATGTTTTTAGTTGTTGCTAAGTAATGTTTACTCTGACCAAGGACTTTCTCAGTCTCATGCTCTGCCAGAGAGGAGGGGAAGCCAGGAGGAAGCAGAGGCAGGACACCTGACCCAAACTGGCCAAAGGGGTATTCCATACCACAGCACGTCATGGCCACTATATAAACTGGGGAGAGCTACCCGGAAGGCCCAGATTGCTGCTTGGGTTGGGCTGGGTATTGGTCAACGGGTGGTGAGCGGTTGTGTCCTCTCCCCTTGTTATTCCCCTTATCATTATTATTGGTAGCAGTAGTGGTTTGTATTATACCTTAGTTACTGGAGTGCTGTTATCTCAACCCGTGGGAGTTACATTCCTCCAATTCTCCTCCCTGGAGGAGGTCTGTTGCTGTCAGGTGTTTTGATATAAGACTCTTACTCTTCAATGCACAGTTGTGTAAGTCTGTAATACCATCATAGGCCCAATATAGATGGAATCATCAGAGCTTACTGTGACTGAGGAGGATGAACAGATATTGTGAGAAATATTTATGCTGCTCCTGAAATGTGTTAAGCTTCAAAGACCAAAGTATGAACATTAATGTGATCCACAATAGGATTAAAATTTTACATGGAAAATATATATCATTCTAATACAGTCTTAAAGTTTTCTTGATGTGTCATCTTATAATACCATGATACGTAGTTCCAGGGTGAAAATAAATGTACCTCAAAGGACAACATTCCAGTTTTCTTGTATAAATAAACAAGCTCAGCATGTTTGGAAGCTGTTTTTATGAGACACAAAATTCCCTGTTTAATTCTCCAAACAAATGCAGAAATTTTCACCTACAACATTATCAGTAATATTAGGAATATATTTTCTGTAAGTGTTCATATTGCCTACTAAAGAAAATATTTCTCTCCTACATCCAAGTGAAAATGACAATGACAATCCAGATTTCAGTTATCTCTGAAAGTTATAAGGTGTTGTGTCTGAGTGCAGTCCTGTCATAACTGACTGTGACTGTTATTCACCTTTCTTGTCACTGGAGATGATGTCTTTAACAGGATTTTCGATAGTTCTCACTACTTATTTGTGATTTCTGTTTTCATATCCTGTGTTTTAGAAACTGTCCAAGTTATTAAATTCAAACAAAAGCCTTAGGTTGAAGTGGAAGCTGAACACATCCAAAGATTTTCAATACTTTTAATTAAAATACACTAGACTATTTCACCTTGACAATAATCATATTGAACTAAACCTCCATTGAAGGAGGCCAAAATTTTCTAACTTTTTTTGGTGGAAGACCTCAGCCACTAGAGATCTTTTTAAAAGAACAGCATGAATTAAAATTAGCATGATCTTAATTTCTCTATTACACTATGAGAAGAATATGTCTTTGAAGAGTAATTGTACAATTTCACATTTGACTGCTGTTTCTCTCTTTACCAAAAGGCCTTGACTGGACTTTTTCTGATTCACTTTGTCTTTTTTTAGTGTTTCTTTATGCTGTACAATCAAAGCTGTTCCTAATGTAATTTTTTTTTTTTTGTTTTTTTTTTTTTATGTCATGTCATGCATTTGCCTATAATCTGCAATGGAAGTAGAATAACTTTTTTTATATTTCCCTCAAATTACAGTAGCCTTATTTGGTGTTTTGCTTTGCTGCAGTAAAACATTATCTTTAGTCATGTAATGTAGTAAAACTTGTATTTATCTATGACATTGCTGTCCATTATCAGTACCACTCCCTCTATGAACAAAGTTGTCAGTTCTGTACTTAGATTTTTTTATGTTCTCCAGTTCTTCAACAGTGGTAGCCCATTTAAACCAGAATCTTGAAGTAAAATTGCCATAATATAACAGATCATTACTTGAGAGTTTTAAAGCCATACTGTGTGGAAGGTGAATAGCATCCATGATAAATGGACTTGCCTTGAACCTCGTTAGTTTACATTAAAATAGTAACAAAAAAAAAAAAAACAAAACAGGAAAAGTTGTCAAAGTAAACCATGAGGGTATAATATATAATGCATTTAATTAGTAGCAAAGTGTTATAGGTAACTATACATTCTTTTATAAGTAAGAGTCCAGGTAACTCCTTCAATGACAATTTTTTCTTTCACTTGCTCACCCAAATAAGGCAATAATAGGTAAGAAAGGTAGTAGGCATAGCAGGGCCGTCCCCCACCATGGACCCACATTTCACAAGGGCAAAGATTAAGTTTTTCCTGAATGCTTCTGCTGTGTGCACAGCACATTCATGCTCTGCAAACACCTGTCTATGTAACAAGGATGATATTCTACTGCTGTATTTTATATTGATTCATATTAATTTCCAAACTTTCATAAATCCACTTACATAAGAAACAGGGTGTATCTGGCCCAGACTTAATCATTTAATCTCCAGCTATTTCAGTTTCTGAAGCTTCCAGAAAGTCTGTGAGTAGTTTTGGAGCTCTAATCAATTAAGAATCCTGCTGTTACTGATGATCATTGATTTAAGCATACCATTTTTCATGTTGGTAGCACACAAGCTATAAACTATGGGAAATAAGGATGGCTGCAGACTGAAGCATCTCTGTTATGGCTAAGTTAGCCTGGTAGTTACAGAAAAAAAACCCGAACATTAAAGCTCAAATAAAAAACCCTTCAGGATTAGTATGTAGCTAGCTGATGTTGACACTACTGATGTTGACACAAATTTTCTTCCAAGTATTGCCTGTCACATGGAAACTTGTGCACCTGTTCAGCCAGTTCAGGTTTACTCCTGACTGAGGTGAAGATTATCATTGAAAATCTAATCTTTGCCCAGAAGTCTGTTTGTTTGGGGTTGATTTGGTTTGGGTTTGGTTTGGTTTGATTTTATTTGGTTTGGGTTTTTGTATGTTTGTTTAATTTGTTGGTTATTTTTAAGGAAAGGTCAATGCACAAGAATGTACAGGAATTCCTGAACTGAGAGAAAAAAAATTGAAGATTGTCAAGATTGCTTCAGAAAGATGTTGCCCTTCGTATACATACATAAGGGTGATTTCTTAAAACTAGGCAGAAGGGACATTAGGGAAAAAGGCTGGGGTGACATTGTCAGGGTGCCAGTGGCCTAGTAAAATTTTCAGAAACCCAAAACCTTCTCTTAAAGAATTCCAGGTACAATTAGCTGACTTGAACATCTCCAAAACTATATCACAGTGTACTGTCTACTTGAAAATAAGTCAAGCAAAATGCATGAGAGGGCCCATCTGAAGAATTCCCTAACACTGAAATTCTAGTCAGAAGAGATATGAAGTTCCTATTGAGGTACATATATCTGCTATTGATGTTGAAGATAACAAAGCTATGGCTAAAAGGCTTTCTTAAGTTTAAATATCCTTGACCAATTATTTCAATCAACTGGGCGTTGGACAGCAGGATATAAGAAAAATTATTCCAACATGGTAAAATATTTTAGAATGTGGTGAATTAGTTATGCTTGCAACTACGATTATTCAGAATCCTAATTTCAGATGTTGACATATTGACTGTCTTTCCTGTGATCTTCTTGGTTTTGCAAGCAGTGGAAAATATAGAAATGTGTTCTAGAGAGATGAATCTCTAGAGAGATGTTCACTTCACCTGGAAGTGAACAGCTTTAAAACTGTGAATACTGAGGGTTTTCATGAATATGGCAGTTTTGTTTTTTCAATGAAGACAACGTCTTAGAAATTCACTGTCCTTTATTCTTTCTTCTTTGATTTATTTAATAAGATTAACTTTCCTACACATTATATAAGTAAAGACTGTTTGTATATCAGAACTGTTTGTACTAGTATTGTTAATTTTAGGAAAATGCAACCAATGGTTCCTTATCTCACAATTCCTATTTTATCACCACTCTATTTGGGCAATACAGTGTCTTAAGCTGTACTCTTCAATTTATCAGTATCTATCCCTTATTTCATTAGGTATAGGTCCCACTTTCCTAAAAGTATTATTCCATCATACCACATTACGCCAAAAGTTAAATCAGTAGAAGCAGATGGGAGAAGTTGGAAGTTTCCTACAATGAACAAATTTCTGGCATCACTGCTAAAATAGGCACACAGGTTGTCATGAGTCTTTGCTTCATTAGTTACTCTTGGCTAACCCAATGCTCGAAATCGTGCTTCTTCCCATGACATCATGGTTTAACCCCAGCTGGTAACTAAGCCCCATGTAACGTCTCCCTCACTCCCTCTAACATGATGTTCAAAATTTATATTTTCTGTGTTTCTTGAAATCTATACATCTTAACATAAGATTTCCATCTACTACTCTAATTCTTTGGAAATTCATAAGAAATAGTGTGCAATATGAATTTTAGTTAATGTAAAAGTTTCTCCATCAAGGTCATCAATGGATTTTTTTATGCTAGATATTTCAGGAGTCTCAGAACTAGAACATATTTTGCCTTCCAAAACTCTCTCTGAAAAGGGACTTAAATAGAAAATGTCTTTTCTGTAAAATTGGTTGAGTTACAAGAAGCAACTAATTAAGCTACATTAATGTAAGTGTGGCAAGCCTTTGGATTTTTATTCAACAGCTTGCTTGTCTAGTGGAATTTTCCAGCTTGTGAAATCAGTGGCCTTTCCTCATATTAATCATCCTGAGTAACATTTTTATTATGAGGTCATTCAAAGCATAATTTTACAAAACCAGAGTTATACATCTACATTAACTGAAAGGATCTGTACTCAGTATGCAGACCGACATACAAACTTAAGAAAAAAAAGAAAGTTTAAGAATTTAATCTGTTACTTATTGAAAGCTAAAAGCAACAAAAGGTTTTAGGCCTCAAAATATGGCCTCACTGCTCTTGTAGGCTTCTGAATAAAACTTCCAAGTCATTACGTCTGCCATCAGTTGCCAATTAGCAATTACATGATTTTCAGCTGCTAAATGAAAATCCGTAAATGTGACCTCTAGCTATACTCAGAAGCACCTGGGTTTTAAAAGTCATTAAGGTACTTGTAAGTATTTCCAGTCCACAAGTAACTTTTCTTACCTCACTTGTGGGCTGTTAGTGTAGACTTTTTCATAATACAAGTTCCATAAGAGTTCTCCTATTATGAGAATGAGTTACTCATGTTCATTTTCATAAACAGCTGTATTAGGAAAAAATAGTATTACTTTTTTTAATATGCTGAGTAAAGTTCTGTGGAACTATCACCTGTGTGCATTTCTTAACAGTCATGTATGAGAAAGGTTAGTTTGGATGTGCCTGCAAATAGGTAGAGATGTTTGAAGAAATAAATCATAGACTCATAGAATCCCAGGCTGGAAGGGACCTCAAGGATCATCTGGTCCAACCTTTCAAGGCAAAGCATGACCTAGACCATGACCCAGCACCATGTCCAGCCAAGCACAGAAAGTGTCCGATGTTGGGGAGTCCTCCACTTCCCTGGGGAGATTATTCCAATGGTAGATTTTTCTCATTGGGAATCATTTCTTATGTCCAGTACAATTGTGCAATACAAGGTGAGAATGGATTGTTCTGTACATTCTAGTAAAGAAAAGGTGATCTTGAATGCGTAAAATATTTACCTCAAATTGGTCTACATCAGCTATCAGTGTCTACATTGCATAACATTTGAGCCAGGTGTTGCCTGATATTATTTTTTCCTTTTCAGTTCAAGCAGCCTGATAGAATGTACATGGTGTTATGGGTAACTTGCAGTATGATGGTGACAGTATCTGCTGCATGCCCTGAACTGAGGAAAAAACCCAAACATTTTGATGCTTTACAGCAAGTGCATTTTCCAGGATAACGTCAGAAGAAAATGTAATGTGCAGAGAGCCAAACATTGGGTCTTCACCTCCTTGAAACAGACAGCTGCGTCTGAAGCCAGATTTCACAAGAGTTCATTTTATAAAAAAGGCTGTCAAAAAATACATGCATGTTAGAATATATCTTAAGTGTTGCTTCCTTTCACAATGAAATCTTATCTATGGTTTTGCTTCCCTTTCACATCTCCTTCCAGGAGAAGCTGTAGAAGGTATTTGCAGTCGTTTCGAAGCTACATAAAAAGTCCATAAAAATGTCCAGCATTTTGCTTTGATTTTTATACTGCATTAGGCTGAAGAGTTTGTTAGGTGAAAAAAGTGTAAAAACACCAGAATTTCAGTGAAAGGTATAATGAATAATATTACTGAGCATGAAATATATTGCTTATCTTACTCTGCCAGAATTTAGGTGCTGAGAAAATTTGTCCTTTCCATATACTTAAAAAAGTATTCTAGTCAAAAAATACTGTGGGTGTAAAGCTTAATGTTGCAAATTACAGCTCTTTGAAATACATTGTAATAGTTCTATGGTTTTATTTGTCCATTCTTTCACTTCCTTTTCCCGTAGGAACTAATTTTCTTTAGTTAGATCAAGTTGGAATGCAAATGTATACTAAGAGCATATTGAAACCCTGAAGTCATAGGTGAACTGTTACAGTGTTCACATATTGCACCTTGGTTACTGTAGATGCCTTTGTATTAAAAGCTACTTTTCCCACAGGCTGCCTATAATGAAGTCAATGACCTGTAAACTACAACTAAAATGTTCAAGCTGGTTTTGCAGATGAATGCTTTTGATTATGGTCTATAGTATGCGGAAGTCAATCTCTATTTAAAGCAAAGAGCTTTCGGTTTATTTGTATGTATGTGGGTTTTTTTTATTTGAAGGTTTGCTATTTTCATTGTGTTAAACAAAGCCTTTTCATTTAAAATTTTATTGAGAACTTAAATATAAGGAATAACATGTAATGTTTATTTTCTATTTCAAAAACTGATATGAAAGCATAGATCCAAAAGTAGTTTAATACTGCTTACTTTTATATACAAACTGATAATAGTAAAAATAATTTATTATTTAACATAATAGAAAAAGTTGGAGCAGATATGAAAAAAAAAAAAAATCAAAAAACCCCAAAACCTCAACAAAGTTTCTCAAGACTGATTCTCAACCCATTCAAGCCAAAATACCTACGGAAGTAATTTTTAGGGTTTTGCAGGAGAGGGGACATAAACTTGAGAAAGATGAAAGATAGTTATTTGAATGCCAGACTCCCTTTTTCTATTTCTAGTTTAAGAATGATTCGAGCAAAATCCTTGGCCTTTAGAAATCTGGGTGTGTGTGATTTCCAAATGGAAAACTCTTTCCTGTAATCTGACAACCTTATTCTTTTAGCTTTACAAGGCTCTGTTTCCCAAAATGAAAAAGGTTATATTTTTAAATGTCACATAAAAGAAAAGCACGGAAAACACCTCAAAAATATTCCAAATAATTCGTTTTCCAGGGCAGAACAAACCAAGGTCTTGACATCATAAAATGGAGTGGAATTGCTTCTTTCAGTTACTTCTTGCTATATGTCTACCGTTTTATATTAAGTTAATTTTTTAGAAGCTGGTCTTTTCTTTTGGATAGTAATCACTTCATGTACACAAAATTCAGGAAGTGCCTCAAACTGATTCATAAATATACATGTCCTTGCTGATATAATCATGAAGACAATCTTTCAAAATGCATGGCAAAAGAAATACAGTTCCCAAACTAAAATTCAGAATTAAAAATACCTAAATATTACAGTTAACAAAGGTTTATTATTGTCTGGAAAACCGAACAACAAAAAATTACTTTTTTGTTGTTTGGTTTTCGTATTACCAGTGAACACAGAATGCAAAAGAAGATGAAAGACTGGCTGTGCTTATTAACCTTATTGGACAGAAAATAAATGTTCGGAATTGTATAGTAGATATAACCTTTCTCTATTTTGATAAAAGAATGAACTAGTGAAGCTGTAGAACACATCTTAAAACATTTGAGGATCATTGCATAATTTATGTCATGCCCATATTAAATGTCAGTCTTTACAGGTGACTCCTAATCTTTCGAAAATGAATGCAAAACAGTAACAACTAGTGCTCTTGATCTGGTTTCTAATTTAATTCAGAAAGCGTAACCATCAGAAGAGAACATCTTCTGAGAACAGTACAAACAACTACGTGCAAGTCAATGCCATTATTTCTCCAGCATAATCATGAATTTATGTGAACTCTGGGAAACTGATTTTCAATTTCAACAATAGTCAACAAGTGAAGATAGTCAAACAGTAGCTAAGAAGCAAAGATGGAGGATTTAGGAAACCTGTCTCTTAGAATACGCTTCAAAACAACCCTGAATTGGCGCAGGACTGAGGTAAGGAAATCTGTACCATGAACGTCACATGTCTGGTGCTGTGCTTATGGTGCAAACGAGTTGTCCTAGTTGCCACCATCTCTACCTCCAGGCATCCCCTGGAGGAAAGTGGGAGCTGGGCAACACTGGGAGAATGAGCATAACGTTACAGAAACAGAGGTAAATATTAGAGTTTGTGTATATTTGTCTTAACCATGCACACAACTGTGTAACTCATAGGTGTACTTCTTTGTAACTGCACTAATAAAGATATGTATATTCATCTGACTGTTGAAATGTCGGTTGGGCTGATACTGCTCTGGACTATCCAACATGCTGAGCTGTGTTCTGAGCTTATGCTAACTGACTGTAACACATCATATTATAGCTGTTCATTATCTAATACCAAATCATCCTTTCTCCAGTAATGACAATGAGACATGCTGCAGTGAGTTGACCACCCAACATCTCAGTACCCATATAGCTGCTTTCCCACTCCTCCTTTTCCTAGCAAGACATGGGAGAGAATTGGAAGGGCAAAGGTGAGAAAGTTCATGCATTGAGACAGTTACAAAACAAGATAGTTCAACAAATAATGGGAAGAGGGCTAAAAAACACCAAATAAGTAATGCAAACGCAATCACTCACCACCTCCTACAAGCGGATAGATGTCCAGCCAAAACACTGGTGTATTATCAACAGCCTTTCAGTCACAAATTGAAAACATTACACTGTATTGGCATTTCACCATAAGGAAATTAATTCTGTCCCAGCCAGACCTAGTACAAAAACCTACAGGAAAATGCAAGAGAAAGACACGTGTAGTTATATCCCCATAATACTCTCACATACAAACATGATCATTTCAGGGACTTCCTGAACAACTGTGAGCTAACGTCCTCCTCTTGCAGTAGAAAAAAAAATGTGAATTCTCCTCCTGTACTGATGTAAATATGTTTTAGAATTTAAATTGATATGTTATTTTAAGGTACATCAAGATAATTGGATGGTGTCACTCAACTTTGAAGGCTAAAAGTAGTTTTGGTTTTGATTTATGAAAATACTTATTTCTGAATTAATATGCAGCATAAACATATTATATTTGTCATCAAAATTTTTGTTCTGTATCTACAGCTGATATGACTATTATATAAAGTTATTATTTGGTATAATACCACTGATTTTTCTTTTTTTTTCCACATGAATTTCTACTGAAATAAAATTATCTTCTGTCTTAACTATTACTTTTGGCTAATGTCACTAGGGGAGTCATTCGAACTCATTTCATGCTGTATCAGGTATGAAATTTCACTTTATAAGACACAAGTTTGCTGAAGCTAGATCATCATAGCCCAAAATGGAGGTTACAGTATCCTGAATGAAAAACAAACTCACAAGCTGGAGAAAGTTAATAAAATTAAGGCTAGGTCTTGATAACAACGCTGTAATGGGAAAAAAGAGGTGTCCATCCAGATGAAATTTGTTGATTAGGTAGAGATGGAAATCTTAAATATATGGGGGATGACTGAAAAATCTGCATCAGTTTGGTAAAGTGGTAATGGTACTGAGACAAAATGTAGTGTCCAGAAAACATCATTATACTTTTAAGGCTGAAGAGTGGAGATCATTAGTTCAACCCAGTTAATGAGAAAAAAAAGTGATTTGTGGTCACAGAAGTCTAAACCACCTGTGGAAAGAATGGCCTATCTCCAGCATTTTTGAGGCAGGTGTAGAAATGCTACTTGTATTTGTATTCCATTTATCATGTGTTCATATAAGGTAGACTAAAATGTTTATTTCTTAAAGTAAGGAAAATCAAACAAGATGTTAGTATAAAAGCAAAAGAATAGAAAATTACTCTAAATAAATCTGCGTTTAAAATAATATCATTGAAGAATGGTCTGGAATAGTTTGTAAAGGAAGAAAAACAACAAGGGACTACTGCATTTTAAGACTCAATTTCCGTCAAAGGGAAAAAAAAATGAAAGAGAGATGTAGTTGTCTGTAATGTAAGACTAGACTTCGGAGGAGAGATTTTCCCTAGTCTTAGGTTTCTAATTTTAACAACTACCAAACCGGAAAATATTTACATGCAAAATCAAAACTAGGATGGCTTCTAACGTAGGTCTTGTCTGATGGCTTTCTTCAAAAATAACAGCAATGTATTCAAGCCCTTCATTAGGTTGGAGTAAGATAGGTGTAATTATCAGCTTAGTTATGCACAGTATTCTTATGAGACTGTTCATCCTTCACATCTTCTGACAACCACAGTAAGAGTTCACATACCTTGCATATATATAATATGTATGTATGTGTCTATGTAAGTGTGTGTTACATTTGCAGAAAAGACAGTTTTCTCCAACATGACACATTAATGAAGAAGCCAATGATTCACTGTTGTGTGAGCTACATGAGACCTCTTGACATGAGATTCATGTTTTTTATTGACAGTGAGAAATGGATTATATACTGAACTAATATTTCTTTCAAATAATTGTTGACAAATGATGCCAGTGAACTTTACTGAACATTCTCAGTGAAGTACAGTCACTCTTTTGCACTGAACAAATCCATATATTTCAGGTGGTGTTTTTTGTTATTTGGGGGTTGGTTTTGTGTTTTGTGGGGGGTTTTTTTTGTTTGTTTGTTTTCTGGTGGGGGTTTTTTTGTTGTTGTTTGGTGTTTTTTTTTTTCTTTTTTGTTTGTGAGTTTGGTTTTGGTTTTGAGTTTGGTTTTTTTTACTGATTTTTTCTACTTCTGGAACTTTCCAGTAAATCAAGGAGATATTTTCAGCCCAGAAAAGTACAGTAAGTGAACAGAGAAAGTATTGTTCCAGTTAACTTGATTGAACTTATCATATGGATTACAAAAATCTTATGTGACCCACATTTCCTTGGATAATACCAGCAGCCTAACAGAGAGTGAGATGAAAAACACATAGAACACTTACTGCCCTCTGGGTATAAACAGGATGAGGTGACGTCCATTATTTCACTGTAGCAGTGGTTTTTGTAATGAGCTATAGCCAAAAGTAGATGGTGAAGTAGTGCACCTGCATCAGACTTTTCTGAAGCAGATCACAGTGTGATGTGACAAGCAGCAGCTCTTTCTTCCACTGCCTTTATGTATTTAATCCTGCAGGGATTAAATCTGTTCCCTCTCCTCATTAACACATCTAAGACCCCCATAGGAGGACATTTGACACTCAGAACCATCATACTTCCTGTAGCTTCATAACCCTCTGTTTTACTTTTGAACAGTGATATGGCTGACAACCTGGCAGATATTACCATGCTTGATTGCAAAGAGTTAACCACCTAGACAACTGTTGGTTTAATGTTAACTGTTCCAAGATGCAGGAAATGCTTTAATGAGATAGTGGAGTTAGTGACTTTTCCCTCCAACAAAGGAATCTTTTCTGGTGTAAATAACAAGAAGACTCAAAGGCTTGTGCCAATGTATTTCTTTCATGTATTTCTTAAATCAATAACATTGCTAATAACATTAAATTTTCTACTGCTCATCTCTGACAAGAAACTTATAGTGTGTGATCTTTGTATCAGCACTGCTGCTATTTATTTCTATGCGTATTCAAATACAAGGCTTTGGCTTCTTCAGTTTCCTGTGGTCTGCATTTTAGGTATAAATCTATCCCTTTTATGAATACAGCACACCTACTTATTGTCTGAAATTTGGGATAACTTAGTGTTTTGGAGCAAAAAAAGCTGAATAAAACAAGATTTTAAGAAACACACCTTTTTAAGCATATGCTTATTTGACATAGTAATATATTACAGACATGTTAATGCTATAGTATGTAGACCGTTATTCACAATAAATGAACTTAAAAAAAACAATTAAAAAAGTATTGCTCATCAGAATCATTTGGGTTATTTATTGGAATAAAATCTTGTGTTAATAATCAAGGCCAAGGTTAAATTTTAATTGTGTGGTAGTAGAATAAGAAAGTAATGCTGACGACAGTTTAAGGTATGTTTAGATGAGTAGTTTGATCAGTCTTTAAGATATTTTAACCAGACGTAGTTTGGTGATACTTACAAATGTAGAGGTGAAGAACCTATATTAATGTATAAGGAACTTCAAAAATCTTTGACACTGTGCCAGCTATTTGCCAACAAATTGCTAACCTGTTCCCAGGTCAATAGATAAGGAAGTCTCTAAAGCAAATATGAATAACAAATCTGTGCTGAGAGACAGCAGCTTTAACTATATAGTTTTCAAAGTGGAAAAGTAAGTTTATTTTCTTACTTTTTCTATTAGAAAATAAATAAATAAAGCATTAGTTTAAATTATTCCAAGATTGTTTCCACTTACTACCGCCAGGAGCTACCTTATTGGCATTGTCATTTGGGCGATGGTTTGTAATGTCCATGCAGCTACATAGGGAAGTTAGCAAAAGAAGTAGAAGGTCATCAATATTTTATTCAGTACCAAAAGATCTGATGGTTAACCTGAATGACTTAAATCCCTTTGAGCCCTTTGTTTAAGAACTTTAACAACAACAACAGCAAAATCTTCCTTTGAAGGAAGAATACCTTTTTTTATGAGAAATGGTGAAATCTGTTTGGTTTTGGTGGTTTTTTTTTGTGCTATTCTGAGAAACAAACACCAGATTTTTGTAAGATTAAATGAGCATTTTGCATGTGAACAGTTTTGTACAATTAGAAAGATTCAGTATACCAATATTAAACCAAACAGAATTTCATAGATTTTCTTGGCCTTCTTTATGTTAACAATCTCTTCATGGATTATAGAAAACGTTTAAACATCACACTGTAAATCATCTTGACTTTTGACAGGTCAATGTTACAATTACCATAACTTACTCTTCTGAGACATTCTCATTGAAAGATGGAGGATGAAGCTTACACCACTCACTTTCATATGGTGCTAAGTACTTGAATTTCATCTTGTCTTCAGCATTTTTTATTTTTTACATGAGAAAAGATGGAGCTAATAAAAGAGGTTTATAATGCATTTTCTGGAGAACAGCTTGTATGAATCATTCTACTATGCTCTCAAAAAATAAATTCTGGAATGGTACAGGTAGTTTCAATATTACTTGCATTTTTCTTTGATCATATGATAGTATAAAGATGAGATAAAAACAAGAATGTGGTTGTCACTGTTTTCAGGCAGCTGAAAATAATAGTGAAGTGTCTAGCGGAAATTACAGGAGAGTACAATACAGACAACTTAACAATCAGCTGTTTGGATTTATGATATGCATGACTAACTATCCACAAAGGGTGCAAAATAGGATACTTTTTGACATAAGTTGAAAATAAACAGACAGCTTTTCTATTCCTGATGCTTCATATCTTGTATTGCCAGAAATTGTTAACTTCACTGATCAGAAAAAAAGTGTTGACAGACAGTTATTAAAAATGACATGTTCTTACAGAGAATACTGCACTGCTTAACCTTCAATACTATGAATTCTGCTGTCCATAGTGTAGAATAAGTTGTGGAATAATTGAATCAGGAAGAGATAGCAAAAAAGGATGTTTTAATTCAAAAGAAATTGTTTTTGATTAGACTTTTATTCTGATTTGGAACACAATAAAAAATACAAAGCATGTTGAAGAATAAATATTAATCAATATAAGTGTTTGGTGAAAAGATTTTAGCAAACTCATTGATAATTTTTAATGAAGCTTCTTCTGATGATGTAAATGGAAGACACTTGACTTCTTAGAAATGTCAATCTTTACATTTCCCAAAATCTTAAAATACCTTTTAAAACCCCTCATTTATCACATATCATTTATGTTAAAATTTGTCTAGCCATAGGTCTCAAAATTCAACTTCAAGTGAAGAATTACCATTAAAGAGTCGTATTAATTGCAATAAAGTTCAAAAGAAAGGGATAGTACATTTTTTAGGCATGCTTTTAAAATAGTCTGGAGGAAAACATGAGACCATGACGCACTTTCTAAGTATAAATATACTTGATGACAAAAAAATTGAAACCAGATTAACATAGATTGGAAATAAATTATGCATACATTATGTATTTTAACACCAATAAAAATATGTATTTTAACACCAATAACTACCATTTTAACAGTTCACCAAAATTGTAGTGCACTCTGGAATGCTGATTATTTCTTAACCCATACTGAATTTACTTTTTCTTTCTAAACTAACACTCCAATTCAGGAATTACCAAAGGCTGATTTTATAAAAGAGTCAGTTTTAATCTCTTTTACTATAAAATCTATGCACCACAATAAAGTGTTTCAGTTGACGAGTTTCTCAGTTACTCGAAGTTGTATTTAGTTATACTTTTTTTTGTTAAGCTTGCTTTAATGTCATTTTCTCAGCTCAATAATTTCTTAGAGATTTGAGATATACATGTGGAAATAAATTGCATATATTTTGATAAACTTCTTTTCTTACATAAGAACCATAATAATACTCATTTCTAGAAAGGATAAGAAGAAAACTAAAATAATTGATTGTTTGTTACAATCACAGTTAACTACTCTTATTGAAATATTAAAAATTCCCTTATAGGCATCTTGATGTTAAAAGTACTTTCATGATAACTTTCATTATTATGTCTTCAAGAGACAACTGTTCAACTAACTACAACCAGGTTATTAACCAGAACTTAAACAAAACAAATTGTTATCACAACTAGATACACCAACCAAATGTCAAGAAAAAGAAGTGAGGAAAACAGTTCCCTGCAGATCAATAAGCCTAAGGTGATTTAAAACAATTTGATTTTTGAATAATTTCACTGGAAGAAGACTTGAAAATATTCCCTAAAATGCTCATAAATTATCATATTGCTAAAAATCCCAGTATAGCATTGACAATGATCCAGATGAAACTACATTATGTTGTCCTAGCAATGTGAGGAATTTGTTTTACTCATGATTCTTCGAATAATAATGAAGCTGGGAATATTTTAGACAAGATTAAAATTGCAAAAATGAGCTTCAGAGCAGAGCTTAATTCCCAGTCTGGGGCATATAATACTTCAAATTATGCCTTGTGTGAGGGAATTATGTTTGTTTTGATGAAGACCATGAGAAATTCTTTGTTGTAGTAGGTTTGTTGGGTTTGGGTTTTTTCCCTCTCCTTCCCAATTTATTTTTTGCCAAAACTAGAATAAAGAGTTTTGTTTTGAAGTCATCTGAGAATGCTCTGTTTCCAATCAGTCAGATTTTCTGAATTCTTCATTAAATAAAACAAATTATTTCTCAGTAAAATAGTTCTCAGTCTCAAAGAAGAAATAAAGACTATCTTGTCTTTTGAGAATAAATGGGATAGACAGTAAATTCTTTAAATATATTAATTTCTGGAATATTAAATTTAGATTTACATGGTAAATAAATGTAGATGTTAAGAAAAAGGGAAACAAGACTGTGATAAAACATTTCCAGAGTACAGTGCAATGTTGTACGAAGAAATCACAAGACATAATTTTGTTTGCATTAACTGTAAATATTAAAAAATGCCATTATAAGGGTTAAAAAGGCCATATTTTTTTTTCCTTATCATTACATAACAGATTAGACTTTACTTTCATTTTTCCCTAACTATACAATCAGTTTATATTATTTTGCACTACTGTCATCAGTGATGAGTCTTGTCCCTGAAAGTGTCAGCAAAACTGAGCAGACTCTAAACATTCAAGACTTCTTGAAACTGATTTTAGAAGTTAGTGGATTTATTTTCAGAAGCTGTAGAAAAAAAATCTCAGTCTCCAGAAGTAATAGATCATTTGTGGTCATGCAAGTTTTTCCACAATACTTTTGCAATAGGTATTATATAGTAGACATCTTGATCTATCATAGAGAATGAAAGGCAACAAAATCCACACTTACTTTAAAGGCATTCAGTAATAATATTACTGTAATAGGATATTGGTTTTACACTACATGCTCTGAGATCCAATTTCCTCTAAAACACATTAATCTTGTTTCATTGATGCTCTTTTGACTTCTGTATTTGCACTAGTATGAAAAAAAGTCAATTCTGGAATGAGCCTGCTGTGTAAATCATAGACTAAAAGATTAATCATGTTCTTCCTCAGATTATTCCACAGATCAAAAATACAAATAAAAATGTTATGAACCACCAAACGTTCAATAAATACTTGAAGATCATTGCTAATAGTGTAGGAACAGCAATAAGGTATCAATATTATACAAAGTTATTTGATTTCTAAATATCTAAAAATAAATGTCAGGGACATAGAAAAAGCAAGACAAGATTTTTAAACCTGCCTTCAGAATAAAAGTTGCAAAAAACTGAAAAGATTTGGTGCATGTGCTACTTAGTGAGAAGTTATCACAGGATTATCAAAATATCTACAAGCTTCTACATTTTGTTCTTTAGATATTTATCTTCAAAATAATAACAGATGGTAATTTTCTTGTGTTTGTTCACTTGAAATGACAAATTTATCAAATACTCTTTTTAGAGCATGTTGGTACTGTGAGTTGTGTATCAAAAAGATGTCAAAAATCAAATTTCAAACATAAGAAGCACCTATTTTTGAAAAAGAAGTGAAACAAAAGGAACCAGACTCCTGGTGATTTTAGACATATCGACATACTTGCTTTAAAGATGCATTCAGCTATAATAAGATGATATTTTAGCAGGATAATTTCACAAAATTGCTAGTTACTTTTCTGAAGTTAACATGAAAACCGTTAGAAAGAATGCTACAATTAAAAGATTAGATGTTATTCGTTCCCTGTTTTTGTCATTGAAGAGCTTTTTTTTTGTTTTTGTATGTAACTCCAGTTGTATACATGATGTAGGTAACTTTTAAAATTTATTTTATGTAACAGAAAATGTGACAACTGGGTAGCATTTCAAAATACTTGAAGTCTAGCATTACTGCAAATCTTTGGCAAAGATGCTATACACGAAATACACTGCTAACACTTTTCCCTATCTTTCTAGTTTTAATTTCAGTTAAAACGGTTCAGAAAGGTTTAGTCTTCTGTAAAACGTTCTTATTATGTATGTGCTATAAATCCAAAATAAGGCTAAGATATGTTGAAGAAGACAAAATGAACACGTATCTCTTACACATACAGAATTTCAGCCTGGAGTTAAGAAACTGTTGTTTTTAGATTCCATACAACAGAGGTGTAAAGAAGGGGAGGAGTTATCGATCCTTTATGTTAGAGTGTGCATGTGAATATTAATGATAAATATTATTTAATTTAGAAGTGATTGTTAGACTAACTCTTACATTTTTCTCAGTTCACCTCAGCCTCCACATGGCCTTAAAATAAGCAGTAGGGTGGCAGTTGTTTTACAGTGACTCTAGAACTGAACAAGAGCAGATTAAGCTCTTTTCCCTAATGGTTCCGACTCCTGTTCCCTACGTCTGTTACCCAGCTTTGACAACACTAAAGATGAAAAGACTTGACTTCAATAAATATTTTATGAAGAATTGAAGATGATTCCCAGAATTCTCTAGGTGTTTATTTGTATAATGAGTGTTTAGTACATTTACTGCTGAATGAATGTTTTTCATGAATGTGAAAAATAAACATCACGCTTGTGAGCATACGGACACCTATCTTCTTGCACAGATCACTTTTCTAAAAATTAAATTTTCCTCATATTTCCTAATTGTCTTGATATTTCCACTTAAAGAGTTGCAGTCTATATCCAAAGTCTTCTAAATTTCTGGAATGAAAAAGATGCAGAGAGGTAGTATAGGTCCTACAGACATCCTATCTCATACAAAGAATGAGGGAAGCATTATATCTATTAAATTGTGGTTGACTCTCAACATGTAAGCTTAATGGATTTTTTCCTAAAGGAAAGAAAAAGTCTATCTCTGCTTCTTCCAGAACAAGTAAGAAAGAATATACTGTTTTTATGTTAGTAACAATCACAACAGAGGAAAAAAAATAAGGAGCTATTTATCACTAAATGCAGTCATTTGACCACAGTCAGCCTGCGTTTTAAATTGTTCTTCCCCCTGTAATACTGCCACAGTATTTTGCAGCAATGTGGAGAAATGCAAATACTTTTTACACTAAAGCTGGCATTTTGCAGCAGGCCTGAGAGAAAATGTAACCATCCGGCTCTTAACGCAAGAGCTGGGATTTCTATAACTGTAAATTTAATTAGTAAAACATTGCAGTATCGACTATGGGCATTCCTTGTTTTTTGAACAAAAATCTATTTCTGTCCCATCATTCATTTAATTCTGTGAAAATGCACTTGAGCAAATAGTAACCTTCTTCTAAAGCTATCAATGTGATGATATCAGAGTGGAGATTAAAAACAAACCGTGTGTTACCCCAAATGCACACTTCACCCTGTGGTTAAGCTAACCTGAGATGGCAGCTCTTCTCTGTAATTTTTTGTTACTTTTGCGTTCATGCAGACACACAGGACCTCACCAGCTGAGAGCATTATTCAGCACATCCCTGGAACATGCTTTGATATTGATTAAAAAATCCTGCCTCAGGGGCAGGATCTTTAAAACTCGAGACCTGAAAGATCACCCGCAAGAAAAAAAATCTATGAGACTCAGTGGTTCTGAAGATCCACATTTTTTCCTGCCATTAATATGCCTGTGTGAACAAATAAAATCTGTCTATGCACAAATATTTAACTATAGTCACAAATAATTAACTATAGTATTTGCACCTATCTTCACAATCATTCAGCCTATGAAGATAAGTACTTAAATGTGTATGAACTATATGACATGCTTAATAGGAAGAAAAAAATATTCTAGTTTCTTGACAAAGAATACAATACTATGTTATTCTGAAAGTCTTGGCTAAAAATACTAAAATACTGGCATAACTGTTACAAATCACATTTCTGTCCTTTCTGTTAGAAATCAAATTTCTGTCCTTTCTGCAAACTCAGAAGGGCATATTCTCATATATACATTTAAGTCTTTGAATCTTTGACAAACCGGCATTTCTGGCTAGAAAATAGCCCAAAAGGTGCCTAAGATATCCTTATACAAAGGATGGTTAGTTATTGTTGTTGTGGTTTAAGCCCAGCCGGTAACTCAGAACCATGCAGCCTCTTGCTCATTCCACCACATTTTCCTCCCACTGCTCCTGGAGGGATGGGGATGAGAATCAAAAGAATGTAAATCCTGCAGGTTAAGATAAGAACAGTCCTGTAACTAAGGTATAAATAAAAAGCACTACTGCTACCACCAATAACAATGATAAGGGAAATAACAAGGGGAGAGGATACAGTTGCTCACCACCTGCGGACTGATAACCAGCCCAACCTCAGCAGCTATCTGGGCCTTCTGGGTAACACCGCCCAGTTTATATACTGGGCATGACGTGCTGTGGTACGGAATACCCCTTTGGCCAGTTTGGGTCAGGTGTCCTATCTCTGCTTCCTCCTGGCTTCCCCTCCTCCCTGGCAAAGCATGTGACTGAGAAAGTCCTTGGTCGGAGTAAATATTACTTAGCAACAACTAAAAACATCGGTGTTATCAGCGTTGTTCCCAGGCTGAAAGTCAAAACCACAGCACTGCACCAGCTACTAAGAAGGAGAAAAATGACTGCTGTAGCTGAACCCAGGACAGTATCCATCCCTTATTCTATACCATTCACGTCATGCTCAGAATCCACATTTTTCAACATACCATCGCTTTTGTCTCATATACGTATATATATATATATGTATACACCCACACCCACACTCAAAGAGAGAGATATCATTCCTTAGTTCATAGACCAATCCCTATAAAGCTGCTGAATTCATCCAGTCCATGATGTCAGGCTCCATCCCTTGTCACAGTCTCTCAGGGCAGGAGGAACGGTGTGTAGTGTTGGGTTGTTGCCTGCTGGTGGCACCGCCAAACTCATCTGGTCACTGCAGAACTCCTCTGATTTTGTCAAAATTCATTCTTTCTTGGGATGATGATTGGGGGGAAGTCAGGGTCAGATGCTGGTGACCTAAAGATATCTAGCTGTTGGGCTATAAATGTGTTCTATACAGCATACAATTGAGTTCATTGGCTGTTTTCCCCCAAAATTAAATCCCGTTGAGGTACGCATCTGACTTCCCCATCTTCCCGTATTACCCACCAAGTATATCCAGGCCCCTGAGCAAAGACAGCCTCACAAGTGAGTTTGCCTTTACCTGAAGCAGGAATAACCCAGACTGTCTTCCCCAGCAAATTCTTGATGTGCACCACAGGAACATTATGTCCCTCTACAGTACGTAAAAGTTCTGATTGGGCTGGGCAGCCCTGTTGGCAGATCCCCTCGTGTTGACCAACCAGGTGGCTTTTGATAAATGTATATCCCAGTGTTTGAAAGTCCCACCACCCATTGCTCTCAGTGTAGTTTTTAACAGCCCATTGTATTGTTTGATTTTCCCAGAAGCTGGTGCATGGTAGGGGATGCAATATACCCACTCGATGCAATGCTCTTTGGCCCAAGTGTCTATAAGGTTGTTTCGGAAATGAGTCCCATTGTCTGACTCAATTCTCTCTGGGGTGCCGTGTCGCCACAAGACTTGTTCCTCACGGCCCAGGATAGTGTTCTGGGCAGTGGCGTGGGGCACAGCATATGTTTCCAGCCATCCGGTGGTTGCTTCCACCATGGTAAGCACATAACGCTTCCCTTGGCGGGTCGCTGGGAGGGTGATATAGTCAACCTGCCAGGCCTCCCCATACTTGTACTTCAGCCATCATCATGAACAAACGCAGAGGCCAGGCTGGACAGAGCCTTGGGCGACATAGTTTAGTGTGTGGTGTCCCTGCTCATGGCAAGGGGGTTGGAACTAGATGATCTTAAGGTCCTTTCCAACCCTAACTATTCTATGATTTTATATAGCCAAGATAGTTACAGTGATAATAAGGTCTAGTTAAGGAGCCTTGTGAAGCTTGGGACTGCAAATTATAGTTAATGGACATCTCATTATTAATCTCATTATTGTTTCATGGACATCTTATTATTAATGCACCTTGGTATGGGCTGAATTTCCACCTTGCTGAGTTGTTATCTTCCCTTCTCTGCTTTTTTTTTTTTTTTTCCCCTAGAGCATTTTAGTTTTATATCAATGCTTCTTTTTCTCTGGAACTTTGACAGTTTTACATCATTTACAAGTCAGTATTAGCACAGCAGTTTGGCCTTTCTTTTTTCCTAGTTTCTGAGCTACAAGGCTTCAGATGTTATGTACTCCCTTGTGGACAGACCAAAATTATAGCAATAACTATGGCTCCTCAGTCACTTCTTTCTATATCACTGGAACCTGGATCATGGCTTGACAGGACCTTATCTGGACTCTGGGATTAGGCTGATCCATTAGGGCAGGATGCAGAGCATCTCCACACACTGCAGCAGTCCCTACACTGGACAGTCAGGGAATGAGGACTCTGCAAGGCACATATCAATCAACACCCTGTAGTAATGCTAGGATATTGTGCATTCTTCAGCAAGTGCTGAGGAAATGCTCACAGCTGAAAGACTCACTCCTTTATTCCTCCTGAAAGGCTTGAATTCTTTTACAAGGTATGAGCCTAAATCAGGTCATTTTTCTCACGAAGACCATCTGGACTTACTAGGTTCATTCCAGAGTGAATATATCAAAATATTTTTAGGACTAGAGTTGTTTCACTATCTCAGGAGAACACCAGGGCTTGGGAGTGTTGTGAGTACCTGGTTTGGAAGCTATATTCCTAGTCTGTACTTAGATGTGTCTATTCAAAAATGTTATTTAGTCAACACAAACACTGTTTTATGCAAGCTAGAACCACTGTGTCTCATTAAATCTATTTTGTATAAATGTGGTTATATTTTAGTTCTATTATTATTTATTTAAATATATTCACATACATTTTGCAGTATATTTTAGATGCCTCAGTTTGTAATTTTGCCTAGTGTCTGACTTAAAACCAAAATAAAAAAATTTTAGATGGAAAATGAAAATGCAAGCATTTTTTTTTTGGCTTACACACATGGTCTTTTCATACTCTTTTGTATCCTTCATTCTCAATTTTAACTTTGAACATATTTGATTATTAACATCTTTGAGGTTAAAGTAGACTATGATTTAAGTGCAGTTGAATAATACAATATTAAATACTTCAAGAGCTTTACAATACAGAAGCTTATCACTGTTAGAATAATCAAAAGATTAAAGTTCAGTCACTAATAACAATTCACTGTGATTATATGTGAGGTTGTTTGAAGGACAATGCTGAACACCCTGAAGAAGAAATTTTCATATCTCTCCGAGGGTAAAGAAATAATATTGCTTTGTATTCAACCACTTAACTCATCAGTCAAGCAATACAAATTGTTACCCAGTACTTGGGTTTCTTACAAAGTTAATTACATGTTAAGTTTGAAGAAATGTTTTGTAACCATTTCTGTCATTAGTGTTTATTCTATAATGAGATTTTAGAGTTTCAGAGCAAAACCAGAAGGATTTAAAAAAAATATCTGAGGAAGGCAGAGAATCACTTAGACTGGTGTATGTTAATGAATGTGCACCCAGACACAATGCATGCCCATGCTTTTGGAGCTACACCAACCTCAGGAGAGCATACTCTGCTTCTTGGTGTAGTGCAGGTAGGATATTTTGGCCTCATAAGGTGGCACAACCAATTGTCATTGCAAGGGAGCACTGTGTCTGCCAGCTCTATAGCAAGTAGTGTCTGCAGCCAACAGCAAGACAAGAACAGCCTTGTACAGCTCTTGGGTAAGGGTAGGTCAGGTGGCCTCACTTACAAGAAAAGGAGAAGCCATGTAGAGACCTTAGGATGGCAGGACAAATATTTGTTACCAAATATTGAATAAATTGTTATATGCAAAACAGAAGCACATGGTCCTCATATAAAATGATGGTACCACTAATCTATAGTTAAACAATGAAAAACACAACAAAGTCAGAAACTGACCAGGCCAAAAGTCTTATTGATCCTACTCATCTGTGAAAATCCATGAAAAAGTTTGAAAATAGTTCCAGTGAAGTTTACAGAACACAGTTATAATTTTAGCTTTCAGACTTCAAAGGCTATCTATCAGTATCTTTCATAGATAGTCTTCCAGAATACTGAAGAGACATTCCGTGTTCACATATATTCCTATCCCAGGTCACTACTTTTCTACCCAACCAGTCTGAGAGCAGGTCCAAATATACACTTTGACCTTCAAATACATTCATATGGACTATTAACAATATTGCCTTTAAACAAGTTCCACGCAGAGGGAAATAAAAATTTTAACTACATTTTACAGTTTCAGTACTACACCCATCGCACCTAAACTCTTGAGGTATATTTTACCTATATATTTTACCTGTATATTTTAGCCCATGGTAGGAACAGCCAACTTATTGTACCAAATTTATGTGCAAAAGACAGAAATATTTTTATGAGTAAAATAACATAGTAGACAGCAATAAGTGAATATAAAAGTTTTGTTATGTTATGTTCTGTCTTTTTCTCTGGGTGTATTGAACAATATTTTTTTCTTCCTATGCTTGAGTTCATCTGGCTGAAAAAGTCAAGATTAATATGTAAAAAGCTTTAATCAATCAGATAAAAAAGTACATATTAAAAACTAAAGCAAGCTCCAAATAAGACATAGGTGCCTACACGTTAAGGTTTCTTCTGATTTTACTTCAGCTCAGGTGACCTTAAATAGGGGCAGCACTGCACAGAGGTAGAAGCAGAAACCTAACTGTCGTGGTTTAAGCCCAGCCGGCAACTTGGCACCACGCAGCCGCTCGCTCACTCCCCCCCGCCGCTTCCTTCCTCCCCCCGCTCCCGGAGGGATGGGGAGGAGAATCGAAGGAATGTAACTCCCACGAGTTGAGATAACAGCTCTCCAGTAACTAAGGTATAATACAAACCACTACTGCTACCAATAATAATGATAAGAGGAATAACAAGGGAAAAGGACACAACCGCTCACCACCCGCCGACCGATACCCAGCCCGACCTGAGCAGCGATCTGGGCCTTCCGGGTAACTCCCCCCAGTTTCTATACTGGGCATGACGTGCTGTGGTATGGAATACCCCTTTGGCCAGTTTGGGTCAGGTGTCCTGCCTCTGCGTCCTCCTGGTTTCCCCTCCTCTCTGGCAAAGCATGAGACTGAGAAAGTCCTTGGTCAGAGTAAACATTACTTAGCAACAACTAAAAACATCGGTGTTATCAGCATTGTTCCCAGACTGAAAGTCAAAACCACAGCACTGCACCAGCTACTAAGAAGGAGAAAAAAATGACTGCTGTAGCTGAACCCAGGACACTAACCCTACAAAGAAATTTTCTAATTGAAGTGTTGACATGTTAGGGACCAGCTGGGAAGGTCTGAGATCGCAATTTTAGACTGATATAGCTCAGACCTGTGTATTAGGCTCTAATTTTTTCTTTTGGAAATAGTCTTAATTACTATTTATTTATATTGTGGTTCCATATATTTTCTAAAAGCAGAGCCTTCATATTCTTAATCGATCTTCTGAATGATATAATATGATATGATAACATATGATTATGAATAGCTCTTCACTGGCAATTGCACATTTTTCTCAAGGTTGAAGTGTTCAAATGTTGACTTCTACTCTTAGTCAGATTCTACAATCTCCATCTGAAGAAAGAAATATGCACCTGAATTTACAAATATAATGCGGCTTTGTGAAATAGAAGCCATAAGATACTTACTGAAAAAATTTGTCCCTTTAACTTAGCACTTCACCCAGTAAAATTAGCTGCACGTATTCTTCCTTTTATACATCATAGTAGAGATGCTAAATAAGTTGTGTCACATTAAAGAGCTCTGCGTATAAGTAATGAGGCATGATTTTTTTCAGAAAGAAATCTCCTTCTTCAACTCTTCAATTTCTGCAGTAGGAAAAGCTAGCAAGATACACAGCCCATAAAACCAGGAAGATTTTAATATTGTTTTCTCAATGCAACATTAAGCCATATTTCCATATTCACTGTCAGTATTTGAAACTTATCACTGGAATGAAAAGTCAGACTGCCTTTTATAGAGGCAAAAATTGCAGGTATTACAGGTAGAGCACTACATAAAACACTTTACTGTCTGTTTAAAAAATGTGAGGGTAGTATCATATCCATCACATGCTAGTTTAAAAGCCACCTACAATAGAAAAGTTTTGCCAACATATGATATTTGATTTTTCCCTAGACATACTACAAGGCATTCAGTATACAATGTATTTCCAGGTCAATCTTACTAAGTTTAAGAAAACTAACTGTATAGGACAAGAGCAGGTAGATTGGTGTCAGTATTTGAATTTATGCATAACTTTACCAGTTTATAAAATTTTGATCTTTACATAGACAGAAACAGAGAAGGTGTTCTACTTCACAAGGTTGAGATATCTCACAATCTACCTCCTCCCAAATCAACAGAAACTGGTAAATTTTCAACATTCCCAAAATTAAAGAAGAGAAACCTGATGGTCACAGAGAAAGCTAAGATGTTGAGCTCCTTTAGAGTTGCAGTTTCATCCAGGAGTCTTTTCAATACCTGGTGCAGGAGAAGAATCCACAGCTCTGGGTGAGATGCACAGGCTCTTAGGAAGAAACTTGTTTCTGTGAGGGTGGTGAGGCCCTGGCACAGGTTGCCCAGAGAAGCTGTGTCTGCCCCATCCGAGGCAGCGTTTGAGGCCAGGCTTGACAGGGCTTGGAGCAACCTGGTCTAATGGAAGGTGTCCCTGCCCATGGCAGAGGGCTGGAACTGGATGAGGTTTAAGGTTCCTTCCAACCTAAACCAATCTGTGATTGGAGAGAAGTAGCAAAAAAATAAGTGTACAAACTAAGGAGACACCAATATTGATTGTCTGCAAATTCAGAGCACAAGGAAATGGGGTTTGATCATGTGGGCATCAAAAAGCAAGCACTGTTCATGCAAGCCCATCCCTTCTTTTCAATTTTCTGTTAATTTCTCATCCCTTTTTAAAATGGCAGGTTAAAAAAGCAAATGTTGACCAGGACACTTAAGCTCTCAGGTGCAAAATCTTAAAGAGCACCTCAATGCTGCCTAAAAAATGGGCTGAGGCAAACATAAAGTCTTTTCAAGGTGGCTTAGAAGTTGTTCACAAGAGATCAAAATATTATACCTAGTACACAAGAAAACAGGATTTTAGGAAGGACCTAACAAGTTGTCACCTTGAGGAAGTTCAGCTCAAGTTTCTGGTTAATATATCTGTAATGCAGCCAATACACAGGCCTTTGATAAATCTGATTATTACTGTATCAAATAAATGGCTCATTTATCAGCCTTTGTGTAGGTCAGCTGTGTTCACATGCATGCCCATGGAAGATAATCACACAGAGCTTGCAACAAAATAAACTGGTTTGTTCTTGTCAGCATAGTAATTAACAGAAACTGGAGGGAGGGAGATCAAAGATCCACAGCATAAGAAGTACTGAATGCTCCACACAGGAAAAATAAAAACAAAATTGTCCCAGCTGAATAGTAGTATTCAAGTTAAATGCTTACAATAAAGCAAAAATTTGTTTCTTGACAAGCACTCAGAAAAAGCTAAAATACATATAAAGCCATGACTAATATACCAGGTAATTACCAAAAGTAAAAGTAAACATTTGAGGTTTTAAGACGGGCTTTTATAGGCATTTTGAATTCATGTCCATCATGTAACAAATCTCCCTGAGCAAGACTGTGATATTAGCTGACATTTGAGTATTTCTGTACAAAGAAATGCCGTAATATGGCCTTGAAATTACTCTACTGCTCATACATTGTGTATTACATTTCCACACTAGTTTCTGGTCTTCTTTATCGATGCACTGTAAATAGCTAAGCATTGAAAAATCTATATGAAGCATGAAAGTTCAGCAAAAGCTAAGTGAGAGCAGATGAAACAAGACCTCCAGGACACAGTAGCAGAATAAAACAGGATGACAAATTACTGGGGACTGGGTGTCACAAGTCACCCTCCCTGATTTCCAGATAAAACATCTTCCCATGTCTTGATTGAAGATGATACCCCATTTCCACTGTCTACAATCACTTCTAGGAGTTTTGGTTGTATTAAACCCTTTTCTTTGCCAGGAGATTCCTGAGAGCCCATAAGCCACTTCTTCTCCGTTAGAATCCAGTCCATGTTCTTCCTTACTTTTGACTCTAGTGAAATATTTTCTCAAATTATGTTCATGCAATCAGATGGCTCAAATCCCTCTGTCAATAACCCATTAGTTTTGCTATTCATTACTGCACTTCTGCAAAAGTTACCAGCAAAAAATGGAGTTGTGTTCAACTATGTGCTGGCTTTTGTGTGCTCCCACAATGCAGAGAAACTAATGCTTACCCAGAAAAACAACAAATGGCAAAATGGCATAATATTTTGCTTCTCCTGTACAGATTCTCTGTCTTTTTCCCCTCCTCATCACTGAACCCAAAACATTGTACTGACTTTTGGTTTTCTTGTTAACATCAAAAAAAAAAAAAAAAAGAAAAAATTATTATCCTCTTCATACTCACTATTGATATTCCACCGAGTCTTTCTACTGAATTTTGCTACTGATAAACATTGTTACCTAATAACCATCTTTTATACACGTATTTTTTCAATTAATCCACACGTTTCACAGTTTCCAAACAGGATAGCTTCCTGTGTAATGTTTTTCTTCATGGAATTCTCTTTTTGAGTATCTGGTATCTTGGACTTCTTCCACTTTCTGTTAAAGATTTTTACTGCCTTATCAGTACTCTGATAAAAGCTTTCGGTGTATATTAATGTCATGGTTTAAGCCCAGCTGGTAACTCAGACCCACGCAGCCACTTGCTCACTCCCCGCCTTCCTTCCTCCCCCCTGCTCCTGGAGGGATGGGGAGGAGAATCAACTGAATGTAACTCCCACGGGTTGAGATAAGAACAGTGTAGTATCTAAGGCACCATACCAAAATACTACTGCTGCCACCAATAATAATAATGATAAGGGAAATAACAAGGGGAGAGAATATAAAACAAAGGGGAAAGGGAAAAGAAAACAATAAACACAAGTGATGCACAATATAATTGCTTACCACTCAGCAGCAAGTACCCAGCCTGACCACAGCAGCAATCTGCCCTTCTGGCCAGCTGCTCCCAGTTTATAAACCAGGCATGACATGTGGTATGGAATACCCCTTTGGCTAGTTTGGCTCAAGTGACCTGTCTCTGCTTCCTCCCAGCTTCCCGTGCCCCTCTTCACTAGTAGGGCATGAGACTGAAAAAGTCCTTGATCAGCGTAAGTGCTACTGAGCAACAACTAGAACGTCAGTGTGTTATCAGCATTGTTCTCAGACTAAAGTTGAAAACACAGCACTGAACCACTACTAAAAAGGAGAAAAATAACTGTTACAGCTGAACCCAGGACAATAAAGTTTCTTTTTAAAAATAAAAGACGTGGTTTAGGTCATATTCCTTGTGGGCAACATGTCTAAAATTTCAATAATAATTGAAATCATGAACACAGTTGGGAAATTCAGTAGTTACCAGTTGGTAGCTGGTCTATTTGTCTGTCTCTAAAAGTAAAAAAGGTGGAGATGAACAGAGCCTTAACTTATGTAATGCAATGTGATGCAATGATTCAAAGATCCAGAATAAAGAGCCAGAGTTTATCCAGCCTGTCTTTTGACACAAGGAGAATAACTCCTGTTGAAACTGCTGGTAAATTTCTCAAGTAGATTAATGAATTTTCTTTTCCAGAAAACCACTAATGGGTCCCAAATCAATCACTTGGGCAGATTTGTCTCCATGCTAGGAGGTGACTTCACCCAGCTCAGAAGCTGGTATTACAACCATAATTAGGAAGTAAGAGAATCCACTAGAGAAGTGCTTTGTTCCTTAGTGTCAGCAATGACAAAAGTGACTTGTTAGTTTAATCATTTTTGATGTTGATCCTGCAGAAGGATATTACTGAGTGGGACTCTTGACTTCTTTTGAGGTTTCCCACTGCGCCATAGTGTCATTTGGTCAAGGGAACCATCCATATCCAACACATTTGATGTTTTCCTTGGACCCTTTCTCTGCCAATGAAAAAATAATTAATATGCTTAATTAATGCATTATTTCTCCCAAAAAGAACTCAAATTCTAAGATTTTCATACTTAAAGAACAACCATCACATTCACAGTAAATCGTGTCCATTCCTGAGATGGTGGCTACTCGTGCATAGTCTGTAATATAGTGATATGCAGGCAGCTGCAGACCCTGCCTGTTACAGCTGTCTTTTTCCCAAAGAGAAAGACTGCTCACCCCTTTCAAACACAGTGTTTAGCTGGAGGTTCTCAAGTCTGAGAGACTACAGGTAAGGAAGATATGTTTTGCTCAGACGTTAAGAAGGCAGGTCTTTGCTTCTGGGCACTTTTACTGGATAAAGAAGAGATCCGGCATCCCAAGATTTGTTAGCACTGTATTATGACGAAGATATCTGTGCTGCTCCTCTGATCATTCCTTTTTCAGTTTCTCCTGCCAGTTTCTCTGTTGACTGTAAATTTCTGAAACATGTTCCTCTACTTCAAAACTTACCAAGAAAGGAGTAAAGATGTGAGACATCCCAGAAATTATCCCCAAGTAGGAAAGCAAACCATCCATCAGATTGACAGAAGCTTGTAAAAAAAAAAACAAAACAAAACAAGAAGTCTTAGCTGTTCCTTAAAGAAAGCTGAACAATGTAGAAAAAATGTTTGCTTAGATGCTATGCTAGTGCTTTCCTTTATGACAGGAAGAGATTTAAAACAGCACATCACATGACACTACAGGAAACAGTATAGTTGCGTTCACAAACACCTCTGCATGTCAGTGCTGCACCTTCTGTCTATTATGCATAGCTCAAAGGCAGTGAGACATCTTGGTATCAATACAGGCAAGCAGATACAGAGCACCAAGTTTATAAGATGAATAAATAATGTGACTTGAAACTCACGAAATCTAATAAGCAATATGCAATGTGGCAGCACTGACAAAAACAAGATAAAAAAAACTTCTTGTTTTGAATGTAACTTTGTAGAAATACTCTCTTACTGTTTGCCTGAATTTTCCTCTCACTGACCTACACATTTCTGGAAATCTTAGTATGGTTAAATATTTAACTTTACAGGCACGTTAACAGTGTTGGAAAATGAAGACAAATTACAAGCATTGGCAGTTATATTGTCCATTCATGGCGCCTGTAATGGAGAATGTTCCTGCATTAATTGCATAAGTGTGAATACCAAACAGCAGTCGGCCCCATCTACACTAGATGTTCTCTATGCATATTGCTAGCATTAAGTAAATAACATATCCGTGGGATAAAATCTCTTTTAGGAAATATTAATCACCACCTGTACATTTGCAGTTACCCAAATCTCCTGCACTAATAGGCATACACAGCATGTTGTCATGTATGGAATAAGAAAGATATAAAAGGTACTTTGGTCAGCTTTGATTTGGTACTTTGTTATTTCCTTTCCTAAACTACTCTTAGAGGAATTGAGGATTTGTGCTCTGAACTCTTTGCAAGCCCATATAAACCAGTATTTCCTTTTTTTTTTTTTCTACAGTGCACTGTTTCTTTCTTCCCTTCCCCTCCAAAAAACCCACAAAATCCACCTAACTAATGGGTGCCACAGATTGTACTGATTTACTGCTTTACTTCAACATAGTATAGGTAGAGCTAATTTGGAGGGAGTTTTTTCAGTTGGTTCTTCCTCTTTTTTTTTTGGATGCCATTATAGGACAAGACAAGAAATTCTAATATTTCAAGTGAGTTCAATAGATATTAAAGTAATAAAAAGTTTACATTTTCCTTACTTCCCTGCAATATATGCACTATTTGGGGATTATTGGCTCTGTGCAGGCTCAAACTGATGAGAAGTTTTATAGACTTTACCAATAACTACTCATGCTATTGTGCAACACTGACTTTTTCATTGCCTTGATATGCAGTCTGTAAGAATCTTGTTGTCTTACTAGACTTAACTGGAAACATACTGTCCCTGTAATTCTGGTGTAGGTTTCGATGCCAGCTTAACCAGCTTAAAGTCGGTTTTATTTGTAGATATTTATCTACAATATTATCTATCTATCTATCTATCTATCTATCTATCTATCTATCTCTCTATCTCTCTATCTATTTATCTACCTACCTACCTACCTACCTACCTATCTATCTACCCACTTACTTACCTATGTATCTTTACTTCAAAGTTAACGGATTTTCACTGAGGTGTGTAGCTACCTCCTTCTCAAAAACATCAACAACTTGGGAAAATTGGCAAGATCTCTAATGTGACCTGAACAATAAAATAATTATGGTATGAAGAAACTTGTAGCAATCTATAATGATTGAAGTGGAGTTAGGCTTCAAAGGGACAGTTTAGTTAACTCAGTTACGGTGTGTAGACAAACATCTATGCTTACAGCTATGATAACAAAATACATGTTTTGTTTAAAAGCATGGATTACTTTCATGCTAATACCAGCAAAATAAACATGAACCACATGCAGTATTTCATTCATTGCTGTGACTGTCCCTATTATAAAGGACTGTCCATCTTAAGTGTTGGAGATAAACATTCTTAGCAGTATGTCATAATGAACAAAATAGATATGACATACCAGGCAGCAGTGATTTCACAGGTTATATTTCACATAGATATCGGTTGACAGTTCCTTGTCTCATTTTTTCCCAAGAAAATTACTGTTTAATTATATTTTATTAAGATATTTCTAAAGGAAATAAAAACAGTTTCTGCACTATGCATTATAATTAAAGAAAACAGACAAGAAATACTTTTTTATTCTTCTTACATTGAAAGCTATAAAGATCTTTGATCTCCAAAGTATCTCACTTCAAACTAACTCTGTGAATTGTATATCTTGTTCTGCTAAAATCCACTTCCATGTAATTATTTTTTCACAGGAACTCTTTATAGGGCCCTGACACTGAACTAGGTGTGATGCATTACAATATTGCTTTTACATATTTTTTATATTTTATAACTTTCTATCTGGTGTTAATGAATGGGTCCACAAGAGTCTAAGTAATTAAGGATTGTAGCTGCATGGTCAAAGGTGGCAAAGGTTCAGGGCTATTTATAGAGGGATAAATCCTCGAAAGAACTAAAGCAGGCACAGAATGAAGTGTCTAAATAAAAGCACAAAAGGTCACTGATCTCCTAAAGTCTTTTTTTTCAGTTGCAGCTTCACTGCAATTTCTTTCTGGTCATGGACTAGCAAAGTTACATACCACTGAAGTTGCAATTACTCACTTTAGTTGTTTTTCAAAAAGTAAAATATTTTTTTTATATCATCTCTAAGACTAATGACATTATCAAAGCATCTATGTAACAGTTTGCTATTTATATTCTTTCTTTACCAGAACATATTGGGTTTATAGGTGTATCGTCCCTACGTCTAGGTTTTTCTGGGACAACTTTTAGTTTCTTAATCAGACAGAATCAATATTAGTTTCAACACATTCAAAAAGAGCTAATCTTTGACGTTTTGGCATGGTTGTCATTACAATAGCATACACTAAAGGGCGATATTAAGATTCTGGACAAATGTTTATGGAAGTAAATTATCTACTTAAATGCATTTCAATTGTAAAGATGTCTATATGCCTTAGCAACATTTTTTATAATGTGGACATGAAAGTTAGTACCTGTTCAAAGAAATAACTTTGGAAGATTTGTGTCACCCAAAATCCATCCACAGATTGAATGGGAAGGACAGAGCACAGGGTATCACAGGGAACATTTTTCTCTTTTTTTATTCCTTGTCTGTCATCTGAAGTACCAATTTCGGAGCTCTCTTTTGCACCCTGTTGATAGCTTATCTAGGTAGGCCCACTGCAGTCCTTAAAGAAAATGATGCTGACCTGTGGAGGAGGAAATGAGAAATGCCTAGAAAGATGGTTTTCAGATCCTTATATCCAGGGAAGTGGTAGATCTTAGGAACCGGTAGAAACTCAAAGTAGCCTTAAACAAAGTGGTATCACTATGGAGCAAAAACTGTGCAAGAAGTCTGTGCAAGGGCAAAAGAGGTAAGGACACATTCTATTAAGTTCCCATCACTATGGTAAACTAGTACTGACTGTTGTGGAATGGAGAGGTGTCTTAATCCTAATAGCTTCTTCCCTTGCAGGTAAAGATAAAACTGACCGCCATTTCTTAGAGAAAAAATCACTTTTTCCTTTACATAGATGGTTCTGTCATACCTGATTACTTTATTAACATGTCTATATTGATAGCTTTCCAGATTAATAATTAGGTACTGGTGTATTTCCTGAAAGCAGCAAAAGTGGCTGTTTGTCCATTGAACTACTCCATTATTAAAAGGGGGGGGTTAAGAAGGAAGACTGTGTAGTTAGCATAAATTTGTTAGGTCACCTGCAAAACTCAACCAAAACTAGTAATTACTCCCAGGCCTGAGAAGGTATGAATTAGAGAACCAAGGCTTTTATACTTTTTATCTATATTAATATGATATTAATTTATTATTCTATATTTGCAAAGGGCTTTGAAATAGCTGGAAATGAAAACAAGTTGGTTTTCCATTTGGAATTAAAAATAAGCAGACACTTAGGATCATATTGTGTAAACTGGAGGTTTCTTTGGACTATTATCTAAATGTTTTTGTGGCATCTTGAAAGTGGAATACATTATATAAAAATACTAAGTATCATCAGTTGCATGAAGTTCAATTTCTTCCTGACTTTTTTCCCAGCAGTCAGTAGCTACTTGGAAACTTCTAGCATCCAGATATATGAAGGAAATTTTTAAACAGATGATTTCTGTTAAAATATTCTCATTACAGCTGTTGTTAAATATAATGCAAACCATAACAATAACTGCATCTGGAGGATGGACCTTTTCTTCTGAAGCAATATTAGTCTTAATACTAGTAGTTAACTATCCTGACCCTGAACAATACATGGTTAAATACTCACAGGTATGTGTATCTGTCAACATTTTTGTGTCTACATTAAAATTTTTCTCACTCTAGTTGCCAAACTGTGAGGTCCACATAGAAGCTAATTTTAAACATCAACACTTGAATATTTACAGCAACTTCAGGAAAATATTAATTACGGTTCAAAATTACAAAAAACGGGGAGAGACCTGTGGGATACTCTGAGGACTATCTTGAGCCTTTCTCATTTTTCTTCAAATACAAAAGTAATTACTGGAAGGTCTTAGTTTCATTCTTCTGTCATGTGAAAATTGTTCTATGTATATGATGTGGTTTAAGCTCAGCCAGTAACTCAGAACCATGCAGCCGCTCGCTCACTCCCCATCTTCTTCCTCCCACTGCTCCTGGAGAAATGGCAAGGAGAATCGAAAGAATGTAAATCCCACAGGTTGAGATAACAACAGTCCAGTAACTAAGGTACAGTACAAAACCACTACTGCTACCACTAATGAGAATAATGATAAAGGAAATAACAAGGGGAGAGGATACAATTGTTCACCACCTGCAGACCAATACCCAGCCCAACCAGAGCAGCAATCCGGGCCTTCTGGGAAACTCTCCCCAGTTTATATACTGGGCATGAAATGCTGTGGTATGGAATATTCCTTTGGCTAGTTTGGGTCAGGTGTCCTATCTCTACTTCCTCCCAGCTTCCTGTGCCCCTCCTCATTGGCAGAGCATAAGCCTGAGAAAGTCCTTGATCAGAGCACAAGCCTGAGAAAGTCCTTGATCAGAGTAAACATTACTTAGCAACAACTAAAACCATTGGTGTGTTACCAGTGCTGTTCTCAGACTAAAGCTGAAAACGCAGCACTGCACCAGCTACTGAAAAGGAGAAAAATAACTGCTACAGCTGAACCCAGGACAGTATACTTCTGGCTAGAAATAAATAAGGATTTTAAGGAAATAAAAATTGTGAGACTACCTCCAGCTAAGCAGGTTCACAGTTAGTATATGACAGTTGGGATATGACAAAAAAGGTTGTTAATTTTCATTTTGCATTACCAAGTGTGCCTTCTTGCACAGTGTTTGTGTTACCTTTGGCAGGTATTCCAAGGAATTATCTTGCTGCCTTTTCCTCCAGGTTAGGGAGGACTGCTCAGAGGAAACATTCATATTTGGGGGATTTATTCCTGAGATTGTCTCCAACATATTAGAGATTGTTGCTAATCTAGTCACTCATTTCCATGGATTTTACGATACTTCTCTGCCCCCACAATCATATCTTCTCTGTTTGCTCTATTTAATTGTGTGTTCTTTGAGGGTTCCTTTCAATATTTATTTTTCCTCATGAACTGTCTGTGGAATTTCCCTGTTATTTCCTCTCCCGCCTTCAAAACAAGATTGAGATGCCTGACTTAACTTAGCAACACTTTGAACCAGCTCCTTCACTATTATCTTTCATTTATCTCAATTAACACAAGTGGGTCTAGGAATAGAAGGGGTTGAAAAAAAAAGCAATATAAAAAGGTATAAGCAAAAAAAAATCCTTGCACTTATCCTGCTTACTCAGCTCCCCAGTCTTATGACTTTTTGATCACTAAAGCAATTACTCACCTCTATGGCCTTGTGGTCCAGAAAATATGGCATTACCATTGTTTTCAGGAGGCCACAAACTTCAGTTTAAGGTAACCAGGGACTTCTGAGCTTATTTTATTTGCCTGTACCAGCAATTGTCTAATTCTTACTACTATGTTTAATCTGAACATCTGGAAGACTTCAGACTATATACGCAGCATGGAAGAGTATAGGCGTGAGATGACAGCAGAGGACTTTAAAGTTCAGGAACAAGATAGTACTGGAGGCCCCGGGGGTATATTTAACGTATCTCTATCTATCTATCTATGTATCTATCTATCTATCTATCTATCTATCAGTAATCAACTGGCAATTAGCAGAGGATGCAGAACATTTACTCGATGTATAGAATCACACAACTCACTTTATATAGAAAACTGGAATATAGGGTGGGACTGCAAACTTGTGATGAAAGAGAAAGCTGTAGAGCATACAGACAAACACATTAAAATGCCTCTGGGAAGGGTGATGATGATTCCTCATCATGCAGCAGCCAGAGGCTGTCTACTTGATAGTGAGGTGAATATAGAACCATAAAAGAAGGAATAAATACTGGAACATTTCTATGTGCATAATTTCAACCAGCTCTAATCTGAACTATAGAAGTGTCATTTCAACAGGAATAATAATGGATTAGGCTGTTAAGGCTTCAGTTAGGCTAATAATGAATTCTTGGCTCTGCACAATGTGTTGCTCTTGCCCATAAAAAAATAATTTGAATGAGACAGACTGGTGGTAATTCAAGCAGTCTGTTTTGTTACTTGGATGCTAGAATTTGGCAACACCTCTTGACGGTAGCTATGACAATCAGGCTTTAAATAGGTTTGTTGATGTGACAAAGACCATATTTTACCTGTAATTTGCCACTGGTACAGATGATGGCAACTAGCCTTCAAAGTGAGCAAGAGTCCAAATGTTATTTCTTTACACTACAAAGTAGTGTCCTCCTTTTAGTATTGACAATCACTTTTTTTTTTTCCCCTCTCCTGGAAAGCTGGATTAAATAAGAAAGATTAAAAGACAAACTGTATAGCTACACATTCTTTCAAAAATGTTATATGACTAACAGAGAAAAAGAATTGTACTCTGAATTGCAAGGTTGGTAACTTATTAGAGAAATCTGGAGGACATAACCATAGCACTGTTCTTATTCTTGTAGTGTAATTGATATTTTATCCCTTGAAAATTATGTCTGATTAAAGATTACTTGCATATCAGTGTCATTATTTTAGTTTTTTTAGCTAGCACAGGAAAATATGAGATTAAGAAAAACAAATATTTTTTTTCTTTTTTTGTCACAGGTTTGATCTTTGAAGAAGAATCTCATGCATTTCTGTTAATTGTTCATTTTTGTTATCAGTTTATGGGTCAAATTCATAAAGCAGGGCTCTATCTGTAAAACAACTTCACCTTCTGAAGCAAGCGATGCACTGGAGATTCTGATCATCTGCAAACTGAGGCTGGGAATGCTCTCTGGCAGCTGTACTGCACTATTGAAGAACAGCAGCTGACAGTGGCTGAGAGAAAAAGCAACACCAACCTTCATCAGTCTTTTCTTAGCAACAGCAGAGCAAAATAATTGCTGTTTCAAAGGAAAGTGCTGTAATAAGTGATTATATCAGGGGAAGAGAAGCAGCATAATCCACTCATAGTATTACCAAATTATCTTCACACTGTTTTGCAAGGAACTTATTGGAACATTTCGTTCTGTCCTTCTTTAGAAAAATATTAAGGGCATCCTAATTAGTTTTTCTATGATTCACTCCTTAAACTGATGCTGAGCTCTTTGCAATAGAAAGTGTTTTTGAAATATTTTCTTGTTTATGTTCGTTCTTTTGAATTAAAAACAAAACAAAAATAAAAAAGCACAAGACAATATTTCATGGAGTAAGACAAAGATTAAATTAGAATTATTCTTAAATAATTTCTTGAGTAGAACCAGAAAACCATAAATGTGTGAATTGCTTGAGACTTTGCTATCAGATGTTTAAATCATAATTGCAACAAATGGATGCCTCCCACATACCCGTATTTACCAATGCCTTAAAGTGTAGAAAATTATTCAGATCTTTTAGAATAACATTCCTTTCAACTACAGAATATTCATGTGAGCTACCATTTAATTGAAGAATATTAACTTAATAATCCAAGAAATGTGGTTTTACACATCAAAGCTCCAATGTGCTGTTTTCATCAGAAGAACAAAATATATCACCAAAAATAAAATAAGAAATAAGTATTCAAATGTTATACGAATTATAATACAATGACATATAATGAACTAAGATTCCCAAATTAAAGTTCTGAGAACATTAATGCATGCTTATGAATGCCTACAGATGTAGATGATAAAAAACCTTAGTAAGTATCTACTTTAATCTTTTATTATTGTGCTAAAATAGAAACTTCTCCGAGAAACCATTTTCTTTTCTAGCATAAATAAAATTTAATATCTGAGTTAATAGAAAAAACTCTTAATATTTACATTTTAATTAGAACTGTATTTAATTTAAATAATGATTAAAAATAATTTCAAAATGGAAAATAGGGTTATATGATTCCTTTTTCATTTTTTTAATTTAGGATAAATTTTAACAAAATCAAAGCTTCTCTACAAAAACTTTCATTTTTGGCAAATCAGTAGGCTTAGTGAGGAGCTTTGTATCAAGAAAATTTTCATTCAGCTCTATGTCAGTGTGTGTGGTACGAATGTACATCCCTGTAATTCAACAGGCCCATAAAAGCCCCATTCTGCAATGTTGAAGTTGGTGACAGTTTTGTCGGTTACCTCAATTAACTAAGAGTGACCATTTTAAATGCCACTGTTCCCTTTTCAGGTCAGCATGGTTGGTTTTTCTTGTCATTTTTAAAAACTATACAGCTTTTTACATTAGTGTTTCTACATTAATAAGAGAGTGAACAACATGAACATGACTGGACCTATTCAGTACCTCTTTTGCATTTGGCTCCTATTGATTTCTGTGTATTAGGGCACAACCATTGGGAGCATGTGCTGAATGCAAGATTGCTACTGTGCTCACACAGACTAACTTCTAAACACTTCTAGCTCCCTGCAGAGTTTCAAGATGACATTTAAACAAGGCAATGTCAAGTTATTGCTCTCTGCTCATGTATAAGCAAGTCAGACAATAAAGTTCTAGAACAGTATTGGCCCCCCTCCTCTATACCCCCTCAAAAAAAAAAAAAAAAAAAGGAAAAAAGGAAAGAAAAAAGAATTTTTACAAAGCACAATTATGTTCTATGTAACTGCTTTATTGTGCTTTTTTTCCCCTCTTCTTATTAAAGTGATACTTTGTGTCTTCTGATAATTTTAGACTCCACTGATTTCAAATTCCAGATATCTGAAATTGACTTGCTTATTTTGAATGAACCAGGAAAATTTAAATACTTTCTGTTTAACATACTGTCAAGACGTATGTTCTTACTGTATCAATCGCAAGATAAACGCAAAATGTCAGTCATCATAACACTAATAAATTTCAAATGCCACTGTAGTAAATGAAAGCTTATTCTATGACAGTGGACAGCATCTGTTCCGTGGTGATGGTATTCAAATTTTAACTGTAACAAATTAGACAGAACACAAATATATAATTAAAATTAACCTCTGGTTCTTTTACACAACACTTGCATAACTAACAAAAGCTGAACTGAAAACTCTCTCCTACTGTAATTGACTTTAGCTGATTATAAAACCTCAACCCTGAACAGCATTTTTGGTTTTCGTTAGTATGCATATTGTTTATTGCATGTACATGCCACGTTGTTTGCCCCATGTATTGTCATGCTTGGCAGTATGAATATTCTCCCTCTACCCATTCTAATTAGAAAGGATGCTTGAGACACCTGATAATGAGCTAATGTCTCCATGGCTTTGAGTTCATTCTATATTTCAAAACTGATTTCACATATGACATAAACAGCTATCTATATACATTGACAAGAGCAGAATATACTTACCATGTGTAGAAGAAAAAGGGAGATGTCTTGTACATCTCACTCGTAGCATGGCTTAGTAGTTCTTCAGGTCCATATTTCCCTGATGATCTATAGGAATGACTGTCCCCTTGAGATAGATCAGTGAAGAAATGGAACAAAGTGCTTTCATACTGATGCAGTACTCATACCTCCAATGAAAAGGCATGACAGAACAACCTGAACAGCTTTTTAATAACGACATTTGGAAGATGGTGGACCTGAAGTAACAGCATATACAGGCATTCCCTCTGCACAAACCTTCTACCTTCTAACTCATCTTTCAAAAAGATATCCCTACCAATTCCTGACTCAGAAACAAGTGTAATTTAAAATGGGGTGGGAGGATTATCATTTGTACAACTAACAAACAGTACACTTAAATTTAATAATAAAAACACAGGCATCACGGAAGAAACAAGAACCTAAAAGTAAATCTTCAGTATGTAGCTCTGCAAGGAGATTTTATCTTACCATTTTCAAATACTTTCAAGTATCTGAAAAATACTTTCAAGTATTTGAAAAATGTAAAAAATTCAGGAGCCTCTGAAAATTTTAGCTACTTAATCCTTACCAAGCAATTATAAATAATAACTTTCTCTTCGAAGTAAAATGGAAGAGTTTCTGAGTTAAAATTTTGAAAGGATTAGCAAAGAACATATAAAAAGTAATATTTTACTGGTAGTTCAACACTATTGAATAAAATTATTTCCGCTTTGCTTTCACACCACTATAATAATTTTAATAATAATTACAAAATTTGAGTTGAAGTTACAAAGTTACTCACAAGATAAGAAATGATTAACCTACCTCATCCTTAACAAGTGATGTTAGAAAATAATTTCCAAGGCTAATTTTTGACATACTAACATTTTTGGACAGTTGTGTCGTTTTTACTCCTGTTACTTTTGTTGTTTAAAATGAAATTGCACTGATCCATAATCTAATTTCACAGTCCTTTTATATGAAGTCTTTGTTCTGATGAGGTGCCAGGTAAATAGAATAGCATAATTACATAAAATACATGTTTTTATTTATCTGTACATTTCTTATCAAAACAGAATTGTATATTCCCCTATGGGAACACTGTTGTGTTGGTGAATTCATCCCTCTCTCTCTCAGACCCCTCTGCTTTCCCAGGGATTCTTATTAGGATATGACTCTTGTGTGTTAAGTAAATAGAATCATAAAATAGTTACAGTTGGAAAGGACCTTAAGATCATCTAGTTCCAACCCCCCTGCCATGAGCAGGGACACCACACACTAAACTATGTCGCCCAAGGCTCTGTCCAACCTGGCCTTGAACACCACCAGGGTTGGAACATTCACAACTTCCTGGGGCAACCTATTCCAGTGCCTCACCACCCTCACTGTGAAGAACTTCTTCTTTATATCTAACCTAAACTTCCCCTGTTTAAGTTTAAAGCCATTACCCCGTGTCCTACCACTAGAGACCCTAATGAACATTTATTTCCTTATTGCCATGTAAATACGTTTATGAGTTTCAGAAATCATATAAGAAATGAAAATCTTTTATAGTTTGGCAAATACATGTATCTGCTACATGGTTTTGAGGTATGCCAGAGAACTACTGTTCATATTTGTTCAGTCATCCTTTTAATCCATTCAGTTGCAATTCTGTACTTGAAATTTATAAACAGAGGGTTTTTTTTTTTCCAATTATGAACCCTCCTTCCTTGTTCTAGAGGATGGTGCATTCAACAGTACCAGCAGTATACTCTATCTGTCTAGTTTTTGCTAAATATCAGCATATCAGCATGTAGTTTGCCAAAATAACCTTTTGTTTCTATTGACACTGTGCAGTTTCAGAAAACAGAATCTGTCTTTTTTGAAACACAAATTCATCTTTCTTTTGCTTGGTTTTCATATCTGGTAAATCAAACAGGGTCATGTTATTCTGAAGGAGGTAAATAAAGAACACCAGGAAAATGAAAATTAATTTTGGAAAGAGAAAAAAATCTACTTTGATTACCTTAAAGAGCTAAAATGCTCAAGGATACATTTTCTAAGTTTTATAAGGATGTAGGACTTGGTACAGTATATAGTAATGTAAAAAAAAAAAAAAAAAAGAATGTCCTTAATTTTTATCCCCTTGAGATATTGGTGCAAAAATCTGACATTTTGTTAATGTTGACCCAAACCTAAAATATTCCTATTTAAAACCTTTTTAATGCCCTTTTCCCAACTTTATCATATTTATTTTGAGGCTTTCAAAATCCTTGAGGATAAGTTTAATTGCTCCCACGGAAGTGATATAAAGCTCTTTTCCTCAGATATCAGCTGAATCACAAAATCACTATTAAGTCCTTCTGCTGAATCAAGGGTCTAAGATAAATCAAATAAAATCCTGGCTTACTTCAGGGATTATGTTATCAAAGAATTGCTCATTGACCAGGACAGACTTATGTGGTTTCAACTAAATTTACCTTTATTTATGGCCTGTAGAACAGTAAATTGTCTAGGAGATTGTGCCTCTTCCTGAGCTCATAAACTCTCTTACAGTATATGCTACTTTTTCTCTCCTTAAGAATTTAAGAGAAATAGTTTAGATGGCCTTCTATATCTTTAATAAATTGCTCTTATCATTAGAAATGGTTACATGCTAGATTTTTATTAGGATTTTTTTTGAACTTTTATATGTTGGAAAAATTTTTAGAGAAATATTGTTTCTCCTTGAAAGTATTTACTGAAGAAGGAACTACTATTGATAGAATCAAGTTTAAAAAGGAGAGTATGTAATCAAGAGACCATTGGTGTTAGCAGTTTTTTGATTACAAATAAGTTGAAACAATTGACAATTTAAAATTGTTAAGTGTCAAGATTACCTTAGGAAATGTAAATTTTCTCATCAACACTTGAAAAATTACAAACCAACCAAAACTGAAAAGACATTCTGTATCCTCAAGACTATAAGACACAATTAATTTCAGTGTATAAAACACGTTTCTGACTTGGGACGTGAAACAGTCTTGCCCAGGGAAAAGTTTGCATCATGAATAAGAGGAGAAAGCCTTGGCCTTTCTTAGCTTTAATAATTGTTGGTAAAGAATTGATTATACGGAGTAAGAATCATAAATTGGTGTTTGACATACGAAGATTTCAACAGAAAGAGCTAAGCTTGTCATTTTTAGCAGATCACAGGTCTTTCTTTTCATTCAGAAAATTAATTATTTGAAAGGAAAAAGACCCAGAAATTTTCCTCGTCTTAAGAACAGGCAAATACTGTCTTAAAATGAGGAGTGATGCTTCTCACTCTGAATAGAGAAGGCCTTTCTCAGTCAAAAATCATGTCATAACCATAACATGGTTTTGTTTATCTCATTAACTCTGGCTCTGAGAATGCATAATGCCCAGCGATACCTGAATCAGTCAATACTTTGGTTAGTTAAGACATTTTGAATGTCTGCACTGCAGATGGCTACAGTGTTAAAAGACCATGCCCAAAAGTTAGTGAAGAAAGTTTTTGCAGTTCAGAGAACAAATATCATCTACTAATGGCATCACCTTACATAGGTACGTTGTTTCAGTGTGGCAGTTTTCATTTAGTTTTTTATAAGAAAATTTTCATTAAAAAGTTGTAAGAATCTATCTCATGGCCATGATCTTCTACTGCGCAATTCTGTAGCTCAGAGTAAGTCCTGAGATAATTTTAGGTCAGCTTCAGAACCTTAGATTGAAGGGTAAGTTTCTAGCCAAAAATAAGGACCAAACTGTGTATTTAATGAATCTACCTACCAGACAAATAGGAAACAGTGTTTGATGTGAGATAATCTGTAATCACTTGCATAAACATAAATATTCTAAATACATGCTTATTGTCCCTGAAACCAAATAATTATTCATTACAGATAAGGTGTGTTGATTAGTCATGTATTTATTAAATCTCTTGTGCTTTTGCAATGATATGGGCAGCAAAATATTTATCTGCACAGTGTTTAGCAATTCCCATAGAAATAAGTGTGTTTACATGCTGTCAGAATTATAATTTCTCAGTCATTATTTTCTTACAGGTTACCTTTTCACTCTATTGTCCCTTCTCAGTGATCAAAGAAACTTCTCACTAGCAATGTAGCCTCTGACTTCCCTGTCCTACTCAGATTTCTGTTGTTTCCATCAAGTAATATTTCTTCTATAACTGACTATATGATGGCTTAATGTTATTATTATCTTGCAAAGAATATTGGTTAAGAGCTCCACAGGACTGGGATTGTATACTTTAATTATCATGGTCTTTTCAATTTTATATTTTGTATTTATATTTCCCCATTTTCAAGAAGGGGAAAATGGAAAACCCAGGAAACTACAGGCCAGTCAGTCTCACCTCTGTGCCTGGTAAAATCTTGGAGCAGATTCTCCTAGAAAGCATGCTAAGGCATGCAAAAAACAATGAGTGAATAGGAAATCCCAGTTGTCCAGGAATTCTAGAAGTCATCATGGACTGGCCAGAGGGCAAAGACTTTGGGATGTGACCAGAAGAGGAGGTGATGCGCACTGAAGAAGCCTCACCATATAATGAACTGTCAGAGAGTGAACAGCAATATGCCTTGTTCACTGGTGGGTCCTGTCATATTATGGGAAAGCATCGGAGATGGAAGGCAGCTGTGTGGAGTCCCCTGTGACAAGTTGCAGAAACTGCTGAAGGAGAGGGTGAATCGAGTCAGTTTGCAGAGGTGAAAGCCATCCAGCTGGCCTTGGACATTGCTGAACGAGAAAAATGGCCAGCACTTTATCTCTATCCTGACTCATGGATGGTGGCAAATGCCCTGTGGGGGTGGTTGCAGCAATGGAAGCAGAGCAACTGACAATGCAGAGGTAAACCCATCTGGGCTGCTGCATTGTGGCAAGATATTGTTGCCCGGATGTGGAACCTGGTGGTGAAGGTACGCCACATAGATGCTTAGGTATCCCAAGATTCGAGCCACTGAGGAACACCAGAACAACCAACAGGTGGATAGAGCTGCTAAGATTGAGGTGGCTCAGATGGACTTAGATTGGCAACATAAGGGTGAATTATTTTTAGCCCGGTGGGCCCATGACACCTCAGGCCATCAGGGCAGAGACGCAACATATAGATGGGCTGTGGACATAACAATGGATACTATTGACCAGGTTATTGATGAATGTGAAACGTGTGCTGCAATTAAGCAAGCCAAGCAGTTAAAGCCTCTCTGCTATGGAGTATGATGGCTGAAGTACAAGTATGGGGAGGCCTGGCAGGTTGTTGAGGCTTGCATCAGCCCACTTCGCAAGCATGTCCAGGTCCCTCTGGATGGCATCCCTTCCCTCCAGCGTATCAACCGAGCCACATAGCTTGGTGTCATCGGCAAACTTGCTGAGGGTGCACTCAATTCCATTGTCCATGTCACTGACAAAGATATTGAACAAGACAGGTCCCAACACCGATCCCTGAGGGACATCACTCGTTACTGGTCTCCAACTGGACATTGAGCCGTTGACCACAACTCTTTGTGTGTGGCCATCCAGCCAGTTCTTTATCCACTGAGTGATCCATCTATCAAATTGATGTCTCTCCAATTTAGAGGCAAGGAGGTCATGTGGGACAGTGTTGAATGCCTTGCAGAAGTCCAGGTAGATGACGTTAACTGCTCTGCCACTGTCCATCAGTCCTGTAGCCCCATCATAGGAGGCCACCAAATTGGTCAGGTAGGATTTCCCCTTAGTGAAACCATGCTGGCTGCCACCAACCACCTCTCTGTTTTTCATGTGCCTCAGCATTCTTTCCAGGAGAATCTGCGCCAAGATTTTGCCAGGCACAGAGGTGAGACTGACTGGTCTGAAGTTTCATGGCTCTTCCACCTTCCCCTTCTTGAAAATGAGGGTTACATTTCCCTTCTTCCAATCATATAATATACTTACCTTTCTTTGTTAAATTATCAATTTTTGTTTTCCTTCCTTTCTTCTGACCTCTTGTAAAAAACGTCAAGAGTTTTTCTAAGATCTCACTGTAAGAAAACTAATGTTTCCTATATATTGCTTGACAAATGCTCAGTACTTCATGACCTATAAAAATTTTGTATATGTGTTTAACTTGCAAATCACAAATGACCTAGCTAAAGTTGAAGAAAAGGTAAACTCTTATTTAACTGCTTTGCTGGACTGAAGTCAACATTCTTAGGACATTTATTGAGTAAAACAGTTTCACCTTGGAAGTTACAACTTTCACAGTACTTATAGAAAACCTAGCTGCAGCAGGAAAAATCTGTGTTAGCCTCACAACAGGACATAATTTATTTTTGCTCTCCTTTTTTTTGAGAAAGGAAAACATAATCTACAAAAGGTGTTCAGACTGGTAAAATATCAGAATTTGGGAAGAGCTTATAAAAAGTTAAAACACATGAAGACTTCAGTCTGGAAATGAAAAATGATGTGGGATGTAGGATGTAGTAGAGGTAAGTAAAATGATGAATTGTACACGGAAGGTCAATGAGTTACAGCAACTCTCTATTTCTCATACTGTAACAGCTGGGGGCATCAAATGAAATGAGAAGGCAGAAGTTTTAAAACAAAAAAGAAGTTTACAAAATGCATGTTTAAATTGGGGAGTTCATTGCCACAGGATGTGGTGGATGCCGCTATTACTAATGCCTTTAGAAAGCTATTAGGCAAATTAATAGAGAAAACATCCACTGGACGATGTAAAATACAACAATATGAACCTATGTCTACCTCCAGAAGTACTTCAACACAAATTCTTGAAAGTGGAGGAGATATATATAAACAAAATACAATCTATGCTTCTGCACACCAATATAGCCATATGTAGGTTTTTTATGATCTACACACATTTTTAAAATATATATCATGTGATCACAAAATCAGATATTTTTCTGTTAAGTTTCATCCCACAAAAAAATCAAACCAAACCCAACAAAACCCAACCAGACCCAACCAAACCAAACCAAACCATTTCATTTGTTTACTTACAAATATCTAATTAAAAAAAATCCCAAACGAGTTTCTTCATATCAGGAAGCTGTATCAAATTGACCAAAATTAAAAGGAAGCAGACCGTTAATGTCTCCCTGTAGCTACTCTGAGTAGATATCATTGAATTTAGCTAGGTTATTTTCTTTCAATTTGCATAAATTTTTCATATTAATATTTTTTTCTCACTAAACAAATGAAAGTAGAAAGATCAGCAATACTAGAAATTCCCTGAAATAATTGTTATGCACCCTGAGCACCATGATTTTATTTTGTTCCCTTGAATAATTTGTAAGGATTTTTTTTCTTTTAATACAATGGGAATTGTGCAGTAACTGTAAAAGAACTAAACAAAAAAAAGAAAAGTTACTATTCCAGACCTCCAAGTTGTTATTCTTGGTTTCTAAGGATGTGTAATAAATTCTCAAGATTAGCTTTTTTAAGGTATGTTGCTGTCACTGCACCTAGAGTAGCCTTTTAATTTTGTTTAAAATGTGGTGCTTCAGGAAGCACAGGATGGAGAGCTGTGTATATACAAAATGTTTTCTCTTTCACCCCTCTCCAACAATTGAATAAAGACAGCTAGAAATTCCCCTAGCCTTGTTTGTGAATCACACGTTATGTAGTCATAGAATCATAGATTCACAGACTGGTTTGGGTTGGAAGCGACATTAAAGCTCATACAGTTCCAACCCCTGCCACAGGCAGCGGCACCTTCCACTACACCAGGTTGTCCAAGCCCCGCCCAGCCGGGCCTTGAGCACTGCCAGGGATGGGGTAGTCACAGCTTCTCTGGGCAACCTGTGCCAGGGCCTCACTATCTTCATAGTACATCTCATAGTACACATGAGACAGTGTTTCCTTGTCTGGTCCCACTGTTGGCCTAGCCATTCAAATTAATCTGTCCCACCAGGATGGATGAAAATGGAAGGAAATGCACATCCTTACCTCTTTAATTGCATCCTCTGTAATTAAAAAAAATGCTCGATAACTTGGACATTCATAATGTGACATGGACTATGCTATTTTTAATATTATTTTTATGCTTTTTAAGGTCATTCAAGAGCTCCTGGTAACAGAGAACTGACATTATAATTGCCCTTATATCCTGGCAGTATTGAATTTGCTAAATGTCTGGCATGTTTTTTCACTCATGTAAGACAATAAGGCACTTAATTCATTTTTTATGGGCTGCACTTCCTTCCCGATTCAAGTTGCTGATTTTCTCAACGAGGTTGTTTATATACTGGGGTGTTTGCTACATATTCTTTCTCTTTGCGGTTGTTATTATAGTCATTAAAATTTGTATTGTGAATTTGTACTAGACCTATAGAGTGTTATGTTCAGTCCTAGCACAATAGGCTACTGAAAAGACAAAAAGGAGTCCAACTAATGGTCTGATTTTTCATACTGGTGCCTCTACTTGTATGTGTACAAATGATACATCCACACTTTGACCTGGGGAGATTACTGAGTGCATATTCTGATTTTGAGTGGAGAGGGTGGAGTTCAGCTAATATTTATGTATTTGAAATTGCCTATAGTCAGTTATTCAAATCTCCAAGTATTAAAAGAACAAGATAAAAAAAAAAACATGAGCTGAAATTATGATCTCACAACACTATGTTTTCACTGAAATAATAGTTTGTCCTTCCTTTTCCTCAATCTTTATGGCAATGCAGGATATCCATCTCGAAAATGACAATAAAATACTAACATTGATCCATTGAAGTTCTTTATTGCCCAAAGACAAAATACAGTTGTTTGTTCACTGTCTCATGAGCCTTTCTGAGTTTAGGTTAATGGGATGGTGCATAGGTTAATGAGGCATGTGTCTGGGGTACAGCTACTTTTATACATCTTTTGTAATTAATAACAACAGCTTTTTTAGTCTGAAATCTCCCTCTTCACTTATTCATAGTTATACAGCAAACAAGAAACTAAGACAAACAACATTACCAAAAAGTACAAATAATGTGAACTCATCTCACATAAAGTTCTCTGTTTCTAAAAAAAAGTCTTATTGTATCTTATGTTTAGACCTGGGCCACTAGTAAGAATAAACAGTTTGAGGGGGGAAAAAAACCCAAAGCAAAACAAAAATTGAAAAAGGAGCCTTCAGTTTAAAGAATTATTCAATCTCCCACAAGTTCAGAATGAAGTGCACAGAAAGATTTAACGCAGAGAGTACGTAAGAGGTTAGCTCTCAGAAAATTAACTCCCCTTAATTTCTATTTTACTGAAGAAACTTAGGTTAGGCTTAGGGTGGCTCTGAAATTTTTTCTTCTCCAAGGGGACCAGGTGAGTCACTGCAGGTGACAGGGGTGGTGAATAGGCAATCTTGAATGCTACTGGTGGTATACTTCTGTAACATACTACTTCTTTACTGATCTGAAAAACAGAACTATGAAGGGTAATGGGTGGGCCGCAAGATAACAATAGACATTCAAAATATAGTTATGATTTAGTATTTAAGCACATTACTCCAGAAGTATGAGCCTTGACATCCTCATTTAAGACCTAGGCAGAAAGCCTTACCCATTCTGTGGAAACATTAGAACTATTGAAACATGGTTCTATCCCAAATTTCCAGAAACAATACAGATTTCACAGTCTCACATTTTTTACCAATGCTTATCAACAAATATGTAAAAAAAAAAAAAAAGCTTTTTCTTTTTTGTGTATTTGAAGTAATTTCCTCTGAATGTGACCTTTCTGATTAGCTTTTTTTGTCTGACTGCTAATAAAAGCTGGAGTTATATGAACTAAAAGGCTTCGATGCCTTTGTTCAAAAAAGAAGCTTAACATGCATTTTTTCACCTATTTTTAATTCAAATAGATGGAGAACAGCCATTAATAGTGATTTCATTTTAGGATTATTTTTTAATGTTGGAAAAATTGTGACTTGGTTAGGAAAGAAAGAACGAAAAATTCTAAATCCACTTGTTGTTCTAATTGTGACAAAGCCTCACCTTGTAACCCTTCCACATCAGAGGAAGGGGGCATATATGAAGAAGAGATGCTGTCCTTATAAAGAATGTAGATATAATTCAGACATTGGAGACAATTTAGTAGTATCTGTTATGTTACTGATGAAAAGCAGAAATTATTTCTTTCTGGCTAATCAAACCAAAATATCTGGGCCTACATTGAAAATATTTTTACAATAATATTTGTGGAAGATTTAAGGACAGTTTGGAAAAAAGCATGTAATGAAGGAGAAGTTATAAATGGTAATCATGTCAAACAAATGTATTTCTGTTCACATGGAAACACTTCGGGACTATTGAAGCCAAGAATCTAGTATACCTAGATTTTTCAGTCTGTGAAGGACACGGTGATTACTGCAATTTTTTATTTATAACTGACATAACAACTTTGTTGTGCTGCACATATTATTGATGAGGGAAGCAAGATATTTCATCAAAATGAAGCAGTGAGGAAAGCAGATGAACACATTATTACAAAAAGTAATTCTTAAATTTTTATTTTAGTTAACAGAATTTTCTTCAAACAGAGCTTCAGGGTTTCCAGATAGTGTAAGTGGTCAAGAGACTCAGGTGAATAGAGCTAACTTTGTCTTAAATAACATCTATTGTGCAGAAAAGTTGATTTCAAAATAAAGGAAAAGGTTTAAAACTTTTAGATCCTTAAAGCAAATTTTGTTCACTCTGCATTAACTGTCCATATAGTTTAGCAGTGTTTTGTAAGACTAATTTTATGAAGATGTACCTCAGAACTGAACTTTAATAAACACAAATTTAAGTCAGCTGAAGCGCATTGCAAGATCACAATGAGGGAAACTATCTAACAGAGGAAATACACTAATAAATATTATTGCCTATTGTTCCTGTTTTGGTTATTGCTGTGCTAGAAATGTATTCTTTGTACATATCCCTGCATTTGTAAAACCATTTTTCCAATTTTTTGCTAAGTTTTTTTCAACTCCTAGACAGTTAGGTCTTTGTTGCTATCTTCTCAAAAATAACAAGGGTCTAATTTGAATGGCACACATTAAAATGCACACATTTCATAAACTACTTATTAGTATGATAATTGCAGTACCCTGTACTTATAGGCTTAGAAATAACAGCTATTATTAGATATGAATCTGGTGGTGGCATCACATAATACATACTAATTACCATATAAAAATACATTATCTTACATTAATTACTTGAATTTCTCTGAAAAGGTTCACAGATTTTCTCTCTTCCAGAAGAAACAACAGAGACACAAAGGACGTTCTTTTTTAGTAGAAGACACTTTAATATGTTGAATACTTTATGTCAAAATAGTACATAGGCCTCAGGGGCTTTTATCTTCCTTCTTGCCCAACAAAAGAGCTATTACACAGCCACCCTTACAGGGAATTACTCACGTGTTCCCTATTCTTCTGTGAGAAATATTTTGAATTAATTTTGAAATGTCCTCATGCATAAATACTCCTTTAGGTACTTGTCTCAAAACCTCAAGTGGAGTGCTGAGTAACACCACAGAGTGGGATTTCAATAGCAAAGAAATGCTCCCCAGGGCTGATGTGTGATTTCCCGAGTCCTCCCCACTGCTTCTGCAGCTTCATTGTGCATAAGAGGGTAGAGGACCAGTTCAGGGAGGTTCCCTTTGGATGATTTCTTCTTAAGTGCTACACTGGAAATTCAGCTGTGTGAATGCTGTGCCACAATCCGCTGCTGCCTGTGAATGTTGAAAGGTTAATACCCATCATGTCCCAACAGGTAGCTGTTTAACTTTTCATTTGGCATTAGTGCTATAGGAGGGAAAAGTTGAAATGCAGGTGAAACTAGAAAATTTGTGTGCGTGTGTGTGTGTGATTTCACAAGTGACACAAAAACCTCAATTGTAAAACCCAGCATCACAGCAGAGGTTCTGAAGCAGCCTTCCAATACCTACAAGAAAACAGGAAAGCATCTTTGGACAAGGGCATGTAGGGACAGGACAAGGGGGAATGGCTTTAACCTGACAGAGGGAGATTGAGATGAGCTCTTAAACAGAAGCTCTTCCCTGTGAGGGTGGTGAGGCCCTGGTACAGGTTGCCCAGAGAAGCTGTGGCTGCCCCATCCTTGGCAGTGTTCAAGGCCAGGTTGGACGGGGCTTGGAGCAACCTGGTCTAGTGGAAGGTGTCCCTGCCTGTGGCAGGGGGTTGGAACTGGATGATCTCTATGGTCCTTTCCCACCCAAACCAGTCTGATTCTGTGATTTTATGACAGTTTCAGCTGAGTGGCAGAAATCATGTACATGTACATCCTCCATCTTATGCAACAACACTGACAAGTGCAATACCTATTCCTGACTACGCACAGAAGACAATGCACTCTCACGTACAGTGAACCTCAGATAATCTCAGAAAGATTTCTGGTTTTCTACTAAAGATATCTCAGATCTGTAAACATTTTCTAACATGGAAAATACATTTGGAAGCCATCCTGTGAAAAACTGTGCCTGCTTTACAGGGTAAATGAAATCAACAGATTATTAAGTAGAGGACCATATTTTCTTATTAAAAAAATACAATAAATTAGTACCATACTCTCCTGATTTTATGAAAACACCTGAGATTAGTACTGTTGGCCTATTTATAATGCGCAAATCTGCAAGGTGTCTTATTTTAGCTGGTGTCAACTCCTCCTGCAGTTCACACACACACCCCAAAACCCCAACAAAATGAACAGAAAACACACAAGGTTCCCTTTCCAGTAAACAGAATCATCTTGGCTTATCAGCATAATTTCTTTTCACAGGTTCCTAACCTAACTGGGTCTGAGAAAAGACATTGGTAAGCTTATAGAAAGTTTCTACATCCATGTATATCTATGGAAATAAATTTTATTAATGAAGATTTATGATCACTTACAGAAATCATCCTATTGTAGTAATTTGAGCAGCTTTCTTATAACTCAGTCATGTCTAAAGGAAAGAGAGTTTAGGGCTGTCAGATTTTGCATACTGAAGTGTCTAGATTTATTTCGTATTAGGTGGGATGGCTTAAGACTTAAATTTTGAAAATACTGTACTAATTTATAAAATTAAGAACTAAAGGCACATTTATAAGCTCAATTGCAAGCAGTTATTCATAACTCTGCCCAAGTTCTCAGCTACAAAAAATGCAATTAGTAGCTGTTTAACTACATCAGTGTGGTAAGGAGCCTCAGATAACATACTGAACTGCTTGGTTACACAGGCACTGTACTAGGTTATCAAGCCCATAGACCAGTGCTGGTACAGGGGGCTTGCAGTCTGCCTGCAACCAACTGCAGACATACACAAGAGGACAAATGTTAAACCAGAGACTAGGAATGTTTAAAAAATAATTACTGGTTATAATTCTGCAGTTGTATAACAGGTCAAACTAAAGGATAATAGTATTTTACATCCTTCAAAACTACAAAGTAAATTGACACTTAGGAATACTGCAGCTTCAATGAAAATACTCCTGTGAGGGAGAGCTGCAAGAACAAGGATGTAACCTTCTGCTGTGGGACCAGTATGTCATTTTACTTCTGTCTTAATGCATTCTTGTATCAAGAGTCAAGGGAGACAAAATGAGAAAGAGGTTAAATGCAGGAAAATTCTAGATCATTCACAAGTTCATCTTCAGCTTTATTTTTGTTGGAACTGACTCTATACAACAATATGCCAGGCCAACTACCTGATCTCACTACAATTTCACCAAACATTTAACTCAGCCTTTTGAGGAATATCCAAGTTCTCAAACTAAACCACTGACTTGTAGTTGAATGAATTAGGAAATTATTGCACTTTCACTTACAGAAATTGTTTCTGACTTTGGTTTGTACCGAATTTTCAATTACCACAATTACCACAATTACCACAAATGTCAAATCTTGACTCTGTAAGTGTCTGTAATATCAATTTAAAGACATATTAGTGCTTTTCAAATAGCTCCTGGTTTTTAGTAAGGAGCATTCACTGTAGCACCTCAAATTTTTAAGGAGCTACAAAAGAAGCAGTCTATTCAAATACTAGCATAGTATGTTTATAAGTAGTTTTGCAGTTTAATTTTATAAACGAATGCTTCCCTAGTTCTATATTATTTAGGGGGCCTACAAAGATGCTGGAGAGGGACTCGTCATCAGGGGCTGTAGTGATAGGACAAGGAGTAATGCGTTTAAACTGAAAAAGGGGAAGTTCAGGTTAGATATTAGTCAGAAGTTCTTCACAGTGAGGGTGGTGAGGCACTGGAACAGGTTGCCCAGAAAAACTGTGGTTGCCCCACCCCTGGCAGTGTTCAAAGCCAGGTTGGATGGGGTTTGGAGAAACATAATCTAGTGAGAGCTGTCCCTGCCCATGACATGGGGTTGGAACTGGATGATCATTAAGGTCCCTTCCAACCCACACCATCGTATGATTCCATGATTTTATATTATATAGTGTGACTTAAACAGTTCAGGCATGTATAGTGATCAGAGTTGCGGGACATCCCATTGATCATTAACATCTTTACTCTGTGTAATGATCTTAAGATACAAATAGAATTTTTTAGGTGTATGTGTTTCAAAATTATAATTTTCTCTTTAATCTTATGTTGCTATGGAATGAAACCCAAATATGAACCTGGAGGCCAAATACCAGCAGCATTGCAGAGGATAGAAATACATAAGGTTCACACATGAACTATAGAAACATAATAAGAATAAATGACATATACCATTAAATACTGATTTAACCTGTAAAAGATAACACTCCGTTTAAACAGCAGAGCAGAAATGGATTTTCCTTTCATTTACTTTCACAGTCTCTCTTAAGACAGCAGAAACCAAATAATTCTTGGCTGAGACTGTAATACTCTCTTGACTATTTTAATAGGTTTTGTTACTAGAACAAATGTGTATATCACTGTTTAAATATTTAAGGAATTTAATTTAATGGCATAAACATTAGCTTTAGTGCCATTGGATACATATAGGAAGTGAATGAAGAGCAGACTGAAAATGACTGTATTACTGATTTACAAAGGATGGTTCAGAGAAGGCAGAAGCAATGCGTTTTACAGCACTTTTTTCTTCTCCAGAAATCAGCTAGTGGCCTTACCACCTCTCCAAAAATGCCAGTTGCACTCCCTAGACTCCACGGAGTCCTACTGAGTAATAGAACAAGTTTTTTACCGTAAGAGTACTGTGAAAATAAGTACAAACCTGACTGCTGAATCTTGCATGTCGTCAATCCTTTCACAATTTGAGTAGAATATGGTTCATCAAAGCTATCAAATATGTCTGTCAAGATGAAATATTGATCAGCTGAGAAACACAAAAGCGTGTTTCAAATTTCATGAGCTACAAGACAGTAATGCAAGAAGTGCTGCTTACTGAAAATATTTGTCAGAAATCTGTGATAAATCATAGAATCACAGAATAGTTAGGGT
>NW_009922473.1:0-933 GCF_000696875.1 Nestor notabilis
TGAATTCAGCTCATTATAATTGCCTGTTATCATTTTTTAATCAATGGATCAGCTAAACAAGTATTAAATCATTTATGTTACTGCTTAAAGTAGATAATCATAGAATGAATGGAATGGGTTGGGTTGGAAAGGACCTTAAGACCATGTAGTTCCAACCCCTTGACACAGGCAGGGACATCTTCCACTAGAGCAGGTTGCTCCAAGCCCCCCAACCTCCACAGTGCTTCCAGATGGGCTGAGGACACCCCTGGGCATGGGGGTTCCTGCAGAAATCCTCTTCTGGGCTTCAACTCCCGAAATCCCTTTAGCAAAAAGCCTTTGCAACGCTGACCTCTGCAGGCAAATACTGCATAAAGCAGATGGCTCCAGGCAGCAACAACCTCAATGATGCATGAAGCAAGAGGGGGGTTTGTGCTTTATTGCTGGCGCTGCATAGCAATAACCTTGTAGTAATTGGGGGAATATCACTTGGGGGCTGGAATTAGAGAAAACTGGGGTCCAACAGAAATAGGAGTATTATAGAAATGCCTTTGGTTTAGGGTAGAACAGAGGGGTTTAGGGTAAAATATAGTTTCACAACCTGCTACCTTAGAGAAGCAATGGAGGGGGGAGTGGAAACCGCAAACAGCTTGGCCAGGCTCTGTTGTTCCCTGCAGGGATGAGAACTGGTTGGTATCGTGCAGCTGATAAGCCATAGAGCAGCTGTCAATGGATAACAGAAGATGTGCATGTCTGAGCCAGCAGCTGTGGTGAAACCACTTTCCTTAAGGGAACCTTGCTCCTTGTAATACTAACTCATGCCTCCATCCCAGAGTTACCCACTTCCAAGGAACAATCACACCTCACCAGGCATTCACATGGGGATATATATATATATCATGCCAGCTCAGGTCTGGGAAGAGTCGTTGCATTGAGCACGAATGTCCGGCTCCT
>NW_009922474.1:0-10814 GCF_000696875.1 Nestor notabilis
AGAGGTCCTTTCCAACCCCAATGATCCTGTGGTTCTCCAGCTGCAGGCAGGAGGCTTGGAAGAAGGCGGGTTTGGCCGTTCCATGGAAGAGAGTCCTCCTAGGTGGTGTGCAGCCAGATGACATTTGTGCCCAGCAGTCAGTGGTCTCTGCTGCTAGAAGAGGAGTGTGTTGCCCAAATGGAAAGTCGGAGGTATGGGATAAATTCATGTAGCTCCACAGTACACACAATAGCAGGCTGGTGTGCATGGGGAGGGGGCAAGTGTTTCTCTTGCCTTTGTGACTTGTCTGGAAACTGGAAACCTCTTCAGAGATAAATTGGAAGTTGTCATTGGCGTCTCTACTGAGAATGTTAAGAGGAATCTGTCAGCGCCAGTCATGACAATACAAACCCAATCTCCTCGTTTAAAACACCACACCAACTGTACCTAATTAACCTTCATGACAGTGCAGCAATACAAGGAAACAGGGATCATTAACTTCAGCTTTGCTTTGCAGAAGGGGAAGAGAAGCAGCAGCACCAGCCCGATGTGTTTCAAATTAAGGTAGGCTCGGAAAAATCACAAGGTTAGAAATAACAATAATCCATTTGGGGTCCTCAGCGCCTTAAGAGTACACCTGAATCAAACTTTCAGGTTTCTCTCCAAGGAACATCAGGACTGGAAACTTCTCTCCTGTACACGGTTTTTTTTGTGACTCAACAAGCAAGGCTTTTAGAAGATCACACATTCTCAATCACAGTGGTGCAGAGGTAATAAAGGTCAGAGCGATTTGCTCAGTGGTGCTTAAACATCAGCTGGGCAAAGCTGGGAGCAGATCTGTGTGAGTAGCTGACCCTCCACCCCTGGCTTGTTTCTCCCGAACAAACATTTTTCGAGGTGGGTGAACCTGCCTAAATCCACCAGTGGTCACTTAATAGCTGCCAGAGGTATAATTCAGGCTTGAACTGCTGACCTCATCCCTTCCTCTCACGTCTTCAGTGGGACAGACTGATGACATTGAGTGTTTACATTCTGGTCTCTGAGCCAGCCCAGCTCCCTCACCAGGGGCCCAGCAGGGCTGGAAGCATCCTAAAGATGCAAAACCAGTGCTGCTCACTGACACTGGCTTGGGGCTGTTCTAGTAAGTCAGTAGGAAAGAGCTACTTGTACAAGTCCTTCTTAAAGTAGAGTTTTCCCTGCCAGCAGAGGCCAAAGGGAAGAATAAAGCCTGTGCTATTTGAACCAGGCACCAGCACAGGCTGTTGTTTTGTCTCACCATATAAATACAGTGCAGAGCCCTTAAGAGTCACCATGGCAGCTTTGAGATGCTGTCAGGATCAGATGAGGAGACCTGGGTCTGTCTGGAGTCCCAGCAGGCAGGACCCCTGCTCTGGACAGAAGCCAGCGGGGACTGCAGAGGGCTGGAGGAGGAGAGCCTGTTGTGTGGGGTGCTCCTCTCTCCCCCATAGAGCTGGCACTCAGACAGGAGTGCGTTTTATTCATCTCTTTTTCTCCTTCTGTTCTAAGCTGACTGTTGTGGTTTAACCCCAGCCAGCAACTAAGTACCCTGCAGCTGCTCACTCCCCCTAGCTCCCGGTGGGATGGGGAGGAGAATCATAGAATCAATCAGAAATCAGATATCAGTTATCTCCTTATCAGTTGAGATAAGAACAGTTTAATAACTGAATAAAGTAAAATACTAATAACAATAATAATAGTAATAATAAGGAGAGAAAGGAAAAAAAAGCAAGTGTTGCAGTATACAATTGTTCACCACCCCTGATTGATGCTCAAGCAGCAATTGGTGGTTCCCAGCCAGCTCCCCCCAGTTTCTGTACTGGGCATGATGTGCTGTAGTATGGAATATCCCTTTGGCTAGTTTGGGTCAGGTGTCTTGTGTCTGCTCGCTCCCAGTTTCCCGTGCCCCTCCTCACTGGCAGAGCATGGGAGACTGAGAAGTCTTTGACTTAGGGTAAGTACCACTAAGCAACAGCTAAACATCATTGTGTTATCAACGTTATTCTCAGACTAAAGCCGAAACACAGCACTGTACTGGCCGCTAGGAAGAAAATTGGTTCTATCCCAGCCAAAACCAGGACACTGACATGGGGTGAAGTGAAGCTGAAGGGACCCTTGAAAAGGCCAGGTCATGGATGGAAAGGAAAAAGAGCTTGGCAGATGGTGAAGAGCTGTTGAGCAGCATGGGCTGTGGCCAACCCTAGGGTACAGAATTGTTCCCCTGCTCAGGCTGTGTGTCTGTCTCTCTGATTATTTTGTGTATTTCATCTCTGCTGTCTGTCTCACCCTTAATCTGGGCTCTTCTGTGCCAACAAAATGCTTAGCTCACTCCATTGTCTGAGAGACTAATTTGCACTGTAAATCTGATGCTTATCTTACATGACAGCTTACTGTGGGGTTTATTGCAGTCCTGAAGACAGGCTAACCAGGGATGGCTAGAAAGCTTTCGACACATCATCTGGAGTATAGAACAAATAGAACCTATTTCAGCTTGCTGCCAGGTATAGGATGAACAAGGGGTCACCCCTTGGGTTTGGGGTCATAAGGGGCTTCTCTGTCTCTGAACATGATGCAAACCTGAGTTTGTATGGGGGTTTTTATGATACAGCTTCTGTTCTGAGCTGGAGCTGTTGGAATGCTTCTGGAACAGCCTCCCACTCTTCTGGGGCCAGCTCCTCCATCCCTCCTCCCTGCTACCTGTGGAGTTTTCAGGACCACAGGAGTGGCTCAGGAGAAGCACCGGTGCTTCTGTGCACTGCGGCTTCATTGTCTCTGCCTGGCTTAATCAGAAAGAACCTTTGTCCTTGTCTTTCTTCATTAGTATTTCCTGACACTTTCTCCAATGTGTTTTAGCTCTTTGCTGGCAGAGGAACATGCCCCTCAATCGCATCTGCAGTTGCCTCCTTCTCTCCAGTCTCAGGGCTATCCTCCTGCAGGCATTCATCATGTAGAGATTTTCACACTAGTGTTGTTCAGATGGCTGGGCAGCTCCAGAGGCCTAAATCCTCCTATGGAGGGATTCCAGGTAGCTTCAGGTGTAGGTTTACCTGGGGTAAGACAGAAAGATTATTGCTGTTTTGATACAGCTCTTGGTTCTGCAGCTGAGCACACCACTAGTTGTTTAATGCCCAGAGCTTCTGCATTGCAGTCCTCTGGGATGCAAAGGATCCTGGTTCCCCTGACAGGGGAGTGGAAAAACAAGACCTGCTATCTTGGGAGGATGGTGTTTGTTTGAAAGACCAGTCTGATTTTCACTGAGCCCTGTTCTACAGTTACATGGATGTCTGGATGTCTCTGTTCTTCCCACCCTTGGACTGAAAACAGAACACAAAATGCTGTATTGGATAAGCTGTGTGCAGCAGTTGGAAGGCTGGCAACTGAACTGGAAATGGAGCCAAGAGGTCTCAGGAGCATTGAGGGAAAGGAGAAAAAAACCCAGCGAAATGGTTGAGGAGTAGGCGAGCAATATGTTGTGTACTGGGTAGAAATGTAGCTGCCTAGGCTGCACCAGACACTCTGTATGGCCCCTCTCAAATTTTGCTGCCCAGGTTATGAGACACGTGTAACCTTATTGCAACTCATTGGAGCAGGTGAACACCAGATTCCTCACAGGCACTGTCCTGAGACCTGCCCAAGGGAGGGCCCTGAATAGCCTGGGAGAAGGTCAGGAGGAAATGAATGACTTACTTAAAGACACTCCAAAATCTGCAGAATTTTAGACTATCCAGGACGAAAACACCTATGAAAGGATCGTGACACCACCTGATTCAGTCTCATGCCTAGTCTAGGTTAGGCTGCTGTACACAGCCCCCTCTGAAGAAGCCCCAGGACTTCAGAGACAAACTGAAAATACAATTACAGAATGGTTTGGGTTGAAGGAACCTTAAAGCTCCTCCAGTTCCACCCCCCTGCCATGGGCAGGGACACCTTCCAGTAGAGCAGGTTGCTCCAAGCCCCTGTGTCCAACCTGGCCTTGAACACTGCCAGGGATGGGGCAGCCACAGCTTCTCTGGGCACCCTGTGCCAGCGCCTCAGCACCTTTGTAGTGAAGATTTTCTTCCTAATATCTAATCTAAATCTACTCTGTTTCAGGTTAAAACCATTCCCCCTTGTCCTGTCACTACATGCCCTTGTAAAAAGCCCCTTTCCAAATTTCCTGTAGGGCCCCTTTAGGTATTGGAAGACTCTTATAAAGGCTCCCTGGAGCCTTCTATACTCCAGGCAGAACAAGCCCAACTCCCTCAGCCTGTCTCCATAGGTGCTCCAGCCCTCAGAGTATCTTTGTGGCCTCCTCTAGACTCACACCAGCAGATCCATGTCCCTCTTGTGTTGGGGGCCCCAAAGCTGAATCACATCACCTTACTTAAACTTCCTTATTAAGTGCCTGAAAGTTAGCAGTTTGAAGATGTCTTCATTTGTTTCCTAAGATGCCTGGAAAATCCTCCTTTCCGACAGGTAACACGGTGCAGTCTGAGAGCCCCTGGTGTGAGTAACCTGGCCTCCCGTCTGCCCCAGCGCCTGTAGCACAGGCAGCAGCTCTGGTTCATTTAGCAAGGTCAGGTTGTCCCTCCAGCCATGTGCATCCAGCACCCCGGGGCAGCTGATGCTTCCAAGGATAAAATCCATGCCCTGCTGTTGGTGCTGTTTTCTGTCAGACTTAGGGTTGGTTTGTTTAACAAAAAGGGACAAAAAAAGCAAGGAAGAAGCTTGTTTTCCAGCAGCACTTAGAGAGCCTACTGTGTTGTGTGACACGCGGACAACGGGAAGATAGTCTCTGCTCCAAAGAACTCAGAGGGTAGCTTGGCAGAAGTACACAGAATAACAGATGTGGTGAAGACACAGCGTGAGATGAGTTAGTAACAGTAAGAGGAAGATGTTTGCTTAGACTGACTAGGTCTGACATCTCCATCAACCGGGGTGTGCAGCGCGCGAAGGCCCTGCAACTAGACGCGCGGTTGGACCAGCCTCCCGGCACTCCCGAGGTCTCTGCTTGCTGGCAAAGCAAATCCACTGCCTACATCAGTGTTGGCTCTAATCTGCATGGAAATGGCAGTGGGTGGGGATATCAAAGGGAGGTTTCCAGGTAGTTCTCTACTGCCCGGAATATTATTAACAGTCAAGGAAGGAAGCTGCTGGCGGGCTGGGTAAGCAAAGGGCTTTTATTATCAGGGAGCTTTAGAAAGGGTGTGAGGGAAGCTGAAAGTGAAAGAGTTGGGATCTCAGAAAGGGCATTCAGCCAGCAGCTCTCTGCTACCTGCCGTTACCTGTGCAGTGCAGCCTAGCTCCTTCCTTGGGGTGCTGGTGGAGGGCTCTGCTCTGAGGCAGTGGCTGGTCCCTGTCCTGGGCTCTTTGCAGAGGCATGGCTGCTCTGTGGCTATATGCAGGCTTTCATAAAGCCATTTCCATTCCTGTCATTTCCCCATGTGTCAGGAAATGGGGTCCACACTTAGCAGGGGGCTAAAGCCCTCCTTCTTCAGCAGCAGTGCTGTGCAGCCCCTCTTCTGAGTAGGTAATGGGTTAGAAGGGCTGCTGCTACTGCTCCAGGGATCCTGTATTCCCAGCTGGCTCTTGCTTTTCTCCCTGCCAGGATTTCTTTATTGTGTTTTTGCAATTATTAGTAACTCATCTCGTGTGCAGCACTGGCAGTGAATCAGGAATCAGAGAATCCAAAATAAGTCACCCCACGAAAAGAGCAGCTCTTCCTTTGCTGCCTGCATGCAAAGGGAGAGGACTGTGTGGAGACCAGCGAGAGAGCTGTCAGGTTTGAATCCCCTGAGTAGCAGCTCAGAGCCAGCCCTTCCCCAAGACGTGGCGAGCTGTGAACGTCGTGTCTGCAGTGTTGTGGGGTGGTGCGATGGCAGCTTGGTGGGTATGTCGTGCTGGCCTCGATCCAGTTGGCACAGGTAAACCAGCAGTGACATGGTGTAGCAACTTTAAGCACTGTCTTAACACTATTAAATACGTAGCTGAGATCTCCAGAGGGCTTGTACAACCTGAGGTGATGCTTGTGTCACTGTATCTTTACTGCAGTGTGCTATCTCTGCTAGCTCAATTACAGTTCTCACAGATAGGTCTGTGCTGTGCCTTAGTCCCTCATCTGACATTAGCACAGACCTGTCTCCAAACAGATGCTTCTGAGGACCTGCAGGCCATGCAAACATCAGATGTTCCTGTCTGCACTTCGTGCCTCCTGTGCTGGCATTCATCTTTGATTTACTGGCGTTGGCCAAACACAAGGGGAGGGGAATTGCATCTCTTGTTAGTGAGATTTGCATTGCGTTGCAGCACTGAGGCTTGCGCGTTTGGGGCTATAACTGAGCCACCCTCTTCCCTTCTCTATCACACGGGCAATTCTGCTCCCACTCGCTATCTTCCCAAAGTCCTCTCCTGCCATGCTGTAGCTTGGGATCACCTTGGTTCCTCCTTCAGGTACTGAGACATCGGGGGCTGCAAGGCACTGTGCATACATGGTGAACAACCCTCCTGGCCAGGGAGGAGGTCTCTGCTGTGGACACTACTGACTTCCCCTTTCCCTGTCTCCCTGCAGATGCCAGCAAGGACCATCCGCAGCAGCAGGCAGGGGTGATCTGGAGAGTGACAGGCGGCCTGTTCAGTATCACCCGGGGAGCCGTGGGCGCCACGCTGGGAGGAGTTGCCTGGGTGGGCAGCAAGAGCCTGGAGCTCACCAAAACAGCGGGAACCACGACCAGCCCCCCCGCCGCTGGCGTCGGACTGGTGAAGGGCAGCGTCTCGGCGGTGACCGGCGGCGTCGGAGCTGTCGCCAGCAAAGTCCCTTTCACCGCAAAGAAGAAGGACAAGGCTGACTAATCCCCATCGCAGCTCCCTGCGGAAACATCGACCTGCCCTTACTCCCCCTCTACACAGCACCTCCTTGAGTTGGAACCAGCCACTTCAGGGAGGGTCAAGCACCCGAGCAGACTCTGGCTGCAGCCTGCTCAGCACCGCCTGCCTGGCTGAGAGCTCGCAGAGCCGCTGTCAATGCCTTTCACTCCCATCACCTACTGGGAACCATCTTTGCTCCGAGGGCTTTAAAGGCGCCGTTGTCTTTGTCTTGCAGTTTCCTTCCTCCCTCCTTGTTCTTGTAAGCACAGAGGGGTGGGAGAGGGTGTCAGGCTCCACCTGCCTGGAGATGGGGGGAGTAACAGAGGAGGGGGAGGAACTGTGCCTGGCTTGAAGTGTGGGTTGTGTAGTCAAATTCAGCTTCAGCTGGGAAGACAGCCCCTGAACCGCCCTTTCCCTTGGCTCTGGGACCTGTGTTTGGTAGGATCTGCCTCGCAGAGAACCGTAGAAGAAAGTCCCATTGACGCAAAGGAGAGATACTGTGAAGAGGGGAAAACTTCCCTCCTGCCCTGCACCTCTTACCTTTTCTTTGCAGGGTCCATCCCACAGGCTGCTCCCAATCACTTACTCACTGGCTGAATTGCACCCTTCAGAGAAGGAACCCTCAAGCTCAGCAGAGCAGCTCCAGGGATCATTCCACACAGGAGTATGGTATGTCCCAGGCCATCAACTTCTGCATAGATTTTACTGGTGAGAGGCAGTAAGGTGAAAGCTGCTGTATGTTCCCATTTGGGGAAGGAGCTGACAGTGGCATGTGCCTGGCCTCTGTGATGTTGCAGCACAGGTACTGATGCTCCACAGAGCAACCAACCGGGCCTCTGGGTTTGACCCCTGAAAGTCCTTGCAGTATCCCCACCTGAAACAGGGCATTCTGGCTCTAGGCCACACTCTCCCTCCACAGACATCACTAGGAACCATGAGCAAGCATGTTCCCAAACACCACCCAAGTTCTGCTGCAGCGAGGGTTGGGAGGATGAGAGCGTTGCTCTCCCCATCACTCAGCACCCCAGGAGCAGTGGCCTGGGCTTAGAGGACTGCACCACATTGGAGGATGCTCCAGCAGCATCCAGCCTGCACAGGGCACTAGCAGCTCCTCCACACGCTTCTCCTGGGGCTCCAGCCTGGCTCCTCTAAATAACCATGTCGCACTAAATGCCCCACCAACACTCGTAGTGCCGCAGAAACCCAGACGCCTGCATCCCTTTGGGGGTCACAGCCATCCTCAGCCTGGCTCATGATGCTCAAAGGGCCATGTGGCATCACACACACATGCTCACACACATTCACTCGCTCCAGGGTCCCCTGTAATTCTCGGGATGAGGAAACCCACAGGCTCCACCATTAAAACCTCTCCTGGCTCTGGCAGGTGATTAGCCTAGGTGTTAGGTGTTGGATGCACAGGCGAGTGAAGCAGTGCTTGTGCTGTGTATTATATATATGTACTTACGTTAGCATGTGTGTGTCAGTCCACAGGCATCTCTTCAACAAGGGAAGCAATCAGAGGAGTTTCCATAGTCATCTTTGGCACTTCCATACAGTTTTTCTATAGGGTCCTGGTTGAAATAAAAATCGTATTTTAGAGGATGTTTTCCCCTCTGTTGCCCAAGAGCGTAGTTTATTGAAACCAAAGGTATGTGAAGAATCCCCTTTCCCCCGTCTGTGCGGTTTCTTTACTTTCTGCCCTATCTTCTGGATATTGAAGCCAACTTCCTTGATTTTCATTTCCCGTTGGAGGTCATTGCGCTTCCTGGCTGCTCTCTTGTGCTTAGGACTCAGACATCAGGGAATATTTAAGTACACTGCCCCTCCACACACACCATTTTTGCCGAGTATTCTTGGGCTTGTGAAGCAGTTTTCATTCCGACCTTTATTAAAGCCACATTTTGGGCCTGACGTAAGTCACTGTGTCCTGTGCTAGTCATGCTCGTGCTAGTCTCTCTCCATACCCTTTGCTGGGTAGTCCCTGCTGTTAGCAGTGGAAAGAAGTTGCTGATCTCCACAGTGTGTTACTCTTGATAGCGTGAGCATGGTTTAACCTACATCTTTGTTTCTGAAGAGGAAACAGCATTTGGTATGTGTGTGCGTTTCCTCGCTTTGTCTCTTTTGTTCTGGTGAAGGCCAAGTTGACCCAGACGTGTTGGGTTTGTCTCTGAAGGCAGCAGCTTCACAGAAAGATCAGGCCTTGATGTGTGCCTGTACTTTGTGGGATGCTCGTGGCAGCTGGCAAGGCCAGAAGAAGTCTTGTCTGTGCTTCCTTTGTCTCAAACGCCCTGCAGACCAGGAGCACTGTTTGCTCTGTGTGCATCTCTGCTCACTGCTCTCCTTGACCACATCTCATTTCTTATTCCAGATCACAGGCTGCTCCTGAAGTGAGCTCTAACCCCAGAGGTAAAAGCTGCTTGTGTGTAACTAGCTGTGCTGTCACCAACCCTCTTAGAAAGATAGTTCCTTACCAATTAGGACGGAAGAGAGTCTTCTTCTTAACTGCCTCTCCCAGGCCTTGGACAGAAGGTGGTATCTGAGGGGCATTACTTCACCAGCCACCCTTGGGCAGGTGATGGGAAGCTCATAGAATCATAGAATGGTTTGGGTTGGAAAGGACCTTAAAGTCATCCAGTTCTTGCTGGGAGAGGCAGTACATCCTTCCCAAGCTGTTGTCTGCAGGCACTGTGTGCGCAGAGCAGGCATGGAAAATGGGATAAAGGTGCATTAAGGAAGGCTGTAGGGGTCCTGAGAGTTTCCCATCTTTTTATATCAACTCTCCTGTGCATCCTTGCAGTAAATGGAGTGCAGCTCTCCATTTGTCTGGAACTAAAGGCAGTTAGTATGAGGAAGATCACCAGTTTTCAGGTGAGAGTGAGAAGAGGAGGGACTGGTGACAGGAGGAGGTGGGGAGTGGGGGAGCAAGAAAAGGGGGAGTGTGGAGGGAATTTGTTTCTTAGGACAGGCTCTGCATCAGAGGATGAACACAGTGGAGTTTGTCCTAGGGAAGAGTACAGAAAGGAAAGTGTGTGAATGTGGGTTTTGGTGTGAGGGGCTGCTCCATGCCTGGCTGGTGCCCTGCTTCCATAGTAGTGATGATTGCAAGGGGTTTCCATTTAGACAGATCAGTGTGCCCAGTGGATGGTCCAAGCGCCAGATCAGCTCCCTCCTCACCACGCCAGATCTCCCCCAGGCTTTTGTCATGATCACCCCGTGGTGGGGCTGCCCACCATGTGGGTGGAGGTGGGATGTGGCCCTACCTTCAGCCCTGTGCCCCACCACAGCCAGGCATTCTCCATGCCCAAGGATCATGCCCTGGCTGAGAGGAGAGCCCGCAGGCACAACCCCTCCTCCTTTTTCCCTTTGCTCCCTTTCTTTTTTATCCCTCCCTTAGCTTTCTGTCTTGCCCCTGGATAGAGCTCTCCAAAGCTCTCACCGAGACCTTCGTTACACATCCTCACTCGTGCTGGCTGGGAGGGCAGAGAGGGTGACTGCCCCTGCAGCTCCCTTGGCTGGGAGAAAAGTACACGTCTTCCACCCCTTTCCATCCCCTTGTGTTGTGTGTGTGGAAAATTTTAACCCACTTCATTTCCTCTGGGTTCCCTCATTGGCTCTTGTCCCTGTGGGTGGGTCATTTCTGTGTCTCCGTTGCGAACTCATCCTTCTAAAAACAACAGCGTGAGTGGGAATGTGGAGATGGCTACAGAGCTGCTGGGACAGACGCCAGGGCCCAACTCTGCTTCTCCAGGAGCTGAGAAGCCCTTTGGCAACCCAAATCCACCACTGCGGCCACGCAGTCCTGTGCATGGCGCTGGGCTCCAGAGAACACTTACGTTCTTTATCATTTCATCATCTGTAATTGGTTTCCTACTGAATTTGTTTGCTTGGTTTGTTTTGCAGTGTGTTTCTGGGAATATTCTGCATCTCTGTATTTTAATTACAGTAAAATTTGAGGATAAAAACCTTGTATATGC
>NW_009922474.1:10892-17198 GCF_000696875.1 Nestor notabilis
GCAGGGAAGGAAGATGTTAGGGATTCCTTGGGAAATCAGATCTCCCCCGAGGGCTCTACATGAGGCACTAAGCAAGGCTGAACCTTCCTCCCTGCTTAAACTAGGACATGGCTTTCAACCAGGATTCAAAAGCCATTTTGCTGCAGGCATGTTTCCGGATTGGAATGGTAAGAACAGTTTGGATAAGACTTCTAAACGCCATTTCTTGTGTTGGTTTAAAGAGCAGTGTGTGACAGGAGTTTTGGGCTGGGACGTAGCGGGATGACAGCCGAAGATGGGCAATTCCGCCTCTACAGCCACTGTGCCCTCATGCAGGTTTGCAGAGCCACTTCTCCCAGCTGAAGAAGTGAGGAAAAGCTCTTTTCCCCCGCCGCAGCCTGCCCTTTCTGCAGGGGAAGGATGTGAAACCCTCCCCAGAGCCGCAGGGGAGCAGCCAGACCCTTTGCATTGGCTCACTGGTTGGTGTGTGGAAGGCGCAGCCCCAGACAGGGGGTACCTTTGCCTGGGTGGAGGCCAGGAGCCTCCAGCTCAGCATTTGTGAAGTGCTGACGAAAGGATTAATTTAGTAACTAATAACGAGGCAATCAAGCCATTATTTGGTTGGTGTTTTGCTGCCAGCTGCTTGGTAAGAGCTCTTGAGGCTGGCTGCAGTCACCTCTGCTGCCTGCCCCACTCATCCTCACTCTCAGACACAGCCAGGGGCTTGGGGAGGCAGATGGGGAAGTGCCCATCCTGCAGCATGTCCATGCTGTCACCCCATTCCTCCTCACAGGGATGGAGCTGCCTCTGTCACCTTGCAGACAGCGGGGATGAATTACAGGTGCTCCAGCTGCCATCCCTGAGGAAAGGCCTCAGATACATCACCCCTGCTCACCTCTTCTGCAGCCCAGCTGGAGCACATTGCTATGTTAAGCCAGGTTGAAAAACACCACTAACAAGCTGCCCCTCCAGGGGTCTTTAAAGGGGAAAAAGGATGCTGGAAAGCCACCTGCCGTTACAGCTGCCTCATCCAGATAGGGTGTCCCAGCAGCATCCAGTCTCACCATCTCTCAAGTAAGAGCACAGGCTGGGAACTGGTGGGCAGCAAACCTCAGGAGAGGGCTCTGGAGGGGAGACCTGCCCAGGTACATGGGCTGTGGGTGGCTCAAATGAGGAGTGTACAGATGTGTGCAGATGTGACCAGCCACTTCTGCATCTCTCCGGGGGGCCCTGCCTGTCTCCAGGACCAAACCAGCGTGGAAACTGCTGGGGCATTGCTGTCCTCTGTCCCCTGGGGACTGTCACTGGTGGCTCCCCATCTGCTGGGTGGCCTGTGCCTCAAGGGCTGGGCTGTTCAAAGGACTCTGTCCCAGCTGGGTTGGAAGAGCTGATGGGCTGTTCCAACAGGCAGGGATCAAACAGACCACGTCAGTAAATAATCACAGGGTCTCACTTTTGGCTTAACTACTCGCACATTGACGCACTTGGGATGCAGACATGCACGTGCCCAAGGAGGTGATGGGAGTTGGGAGCGGTGGTGTCCTCTCCCCTCCCCAGCCTCATAGGAGCCAGGTACACCAGGAGATACTGCTCTGCCTGCTGGTGCATCCACCCCAGTGTAGTCACTGAGGTCTTCCAGCTGAAGTTCACCCCCAGGGTCAGTTTTATTGCACTTTTTATTTACAGAAAACACAGAAATAAAGCATTAAATGTGTTGGGCTTTTACCAAACCACCCAATCACTTTGTTTTTTCCCTTTTTTTTGTTTTCCTTTTGTGATTTTTTTTGGCACAAAGAACTATCACAGGTGCTACCAAACCACCATGTACGAGCAGCTGACCAACTGCCCAGCCCAGTAACAGGATTTAAACAGACATTATCGCACTGAGATCAAAACCAAGGAGGTTGTTCCACGTTCAGCTTCCAGTCTAACCTGCTCATCGAGGGGCAAGGGGAGTTATTCTGGAGGGGATGACACCATTCATAAATTATATTTATATTTACCTCTTACATTGTAAAAGTAAACAGTGCAAAAGTACAGTACCCCAGGTACCCTTCGGTTTGGAAAGCTTGAAGGTTGCTTTATACGTTTTGTGTGTTTTGTAAACATTATAACCCATCCACAGTTCTATAGCTCTTGCTTGGAGAGACCCGACTCCTCTTGTGTCCCAAACGTATTATTGAGGGGCAGCAATCGCATCCCCCGGACTCAGCTGCTGAGATTCCTGCTCAATGTTTAGTGCAAATTTTGGAGAGGAAAAAGAAGAGAGAAAGAGGGGAAGGGGGGAACCAAAACAAAACAAAATAAGGCAACAGTTAGAAAGAGTCCGTATCAAAACTGGGCCCCCCCCGGGGCTGCCTTAGGAGAAGGGCAGGAAGTCTCTCTCCTCCACCAGGCTGATGGAGAGGTTCTTCAGCTCCTCCTCGGAGGCGGCGGTTCTGTAGCCGAGCTGCGCCAGCACGTGCTGGCAGGCGTGCTGCGTGAACGCCACGATCTCGTAGGACAGCCGGAACCGCCACTTCTCCGCCGTCGCCGCCGAGTTGCGCACGGTCCCGTACTTGTGTTTGGAGGAGGACCTGTCTCCTCGGGTGTTGTTCTGTATCCAGCGCTCCACGTTGCTGTCCATAGGGATGCCCAGGAAATCGTAGATCTCCTCGGTCTTTTTCATAGGGTTCCTAGCCAGGTCTTCGTACCGCACCAGCATGTACTTGCCCTTGAGCCACGGTGGCCGGTTGAGGCCGGTGGACACGGAGTTCCAGAAGTCCTCGCACACCGTGGTGAGCTGCGTCACGTCCAGGTTGTACGGCTTCCTGCCGGTGCCGTCCCAGATCCTCCACAGCCGGTATGTGTCCCGGAAGGTCTCGCTCCGGGATGCCAGGATGCCGCGGGGATCCCTCACCAGTTGGATAACCTTCAGGTTCAGCCGCGGGTCTTCCACCAGCGCCCGGAGATCGCTGACCTCGGGCACCCGCACGGTTTTGATGGCCACGTGCCCGTGCTCTCTGCAGGACTCGGTGGCCAGCGTCAGGTTCAAGGTCCCGCACTTCTTCACGCAGTCTCCCTCCTCAAGGTGGAGATCGATGGCACCCAGGGACTCACAGACAGGTGGAGAGCACAGGGCCTTGCTGGCTCCCCTGCGGAAGAGGCGGTCAGTGGTGTGGTTGACAGGCTGGGGTTTGATGTAGTTCTCCAGGAAGTAGAGGTCGCAGTCGTACAGGCTCCTCAGCAGGTCTCAAAACGCCTGTCCGTCGTGCTCTTGCTCTGGGTCAGCTTTGGGATCAGGGTGTACTGGACGTGGTAGAGGGGCTCAAATAAATAGAAGACATCGAAGTGCTGGTTAAACAGCTGCCCAACGAAGGAGGAGCCACTGCGGGTGGTGGCGAGGATGAGGACGTGCGTCTTCCTGGACAGGTTATAGGAGAAAGTGGGGCTCTCGTCACACAGCCGCTCGGCCACATCGGTGTCCTGGCTCAGGCTGCAGTTCACGGGGCTGGGGATGGGGCAGCTGTGGAAGGACTTGGCCGTGAAGGTCCGGATCGCTGTGTACTGGATCGCAATGGATGCCAAGGCTAGTAGGAGGACAGCCTTCCAGGAACATTGCATGGCTGGTCACCTTCATGGAGCTCCTTCACAGGTCGTTTCGGTGTCTGCAACCCAACAGAGAAGTCACGGGTTGAGCAAGGAATGCCAAGGAGGACCCAAGTATCCTACTGATGGGGATATCAATGAACAAACGCCCTCCCAATGCATGTACATCAGCCATCACCATCCCCGTGGCCCAGACAGGCAGATGTTAGAGCCTGGTGGGCACACAGTCTGTGTGCCTCCATCCAGCTGCAAACCCTCCTCCCCAGCTGCCTTGTGAGTCACTTGTCACCCCTTCAGCCAGTGCCTTCAACACCCGGCGCAGGAGCCGTGGCAGGGAAAGGGCAGGGGATGGTGCCAAGCACTGTCTGGAGAGGCTTGTCTCCATCCTTTCCGTCCAGCTGGCAGGACAAGGCACGGCCCTTCCATGGCCAACAACCTCCTGCTTTGGAAAGGGGTGATGGCTCTCCTAGAGCTGCAAACCTGTTTGCTTACAGGTCCGCCAGCCAGGCCAGCTCAGTCTGCCAGCCTCTGGGGATGAGAAGCAGACAGAGCTGTGCCCTAGCTGCCAGCCCAGTGTGCCTCCAGCACTGAGCTCCTGTACTGGCCAGATCCTGCTCAGCTCTGGGGTTCAGGCCCCCTCCTATTCTGAGCACCAGAAAGGGGAAAGCAATGCTACAAAGGAAGAAGCACGAGAAACTGCATCCCTCCATCCTCAACTGGCAACAGTGCAGCAGCAGGAGACCTTGGCACCAGGGATGGGTGCAGGGAAGAGCAGGGCTGTAGCTGCAGAGGCCAACTTCAGTGGAGCTAACCCCTGCCTTGCTGCTGCCTGCACGTGGACAAGGGTGGGGGAAGCTGCCCCTGAGCATGATGCTTGGATGGGGTGCTCAGGGATGGCTCAGTGAGGAGCACCCCCTCCCTGGAGAGACCCTGTCACGCAGTGAGTGATGCCAGGAGAACTGCTCAGCCCTGCAGGTGAGTCAAAAACCTCCTTCCTTGGTTTTTCAGTTATTACTTTGTTATTCACCAGTTTCCCAGCTACTTGGTGCAGGCAGGAGGCTGCAGGAGCCACCAGCTCCAGAGACCTCTCCCCGCACATGGAGGTTTAGAGCAGGACACCAGCATGTGGGCTTCAGCACAACTGCTGCAGGAAACCCCTGCCACCCATCACTGTGTCTGTACACCAACAGCTATGCTTTAGACCTACGACGATGCTTTGAACAAGGGTTGCTTCTCCCAGGCTGTTGCCTGCCAGGGATGGTTGCAGATGCTTGGCTATTGCTGCTCCTGGTTTGGGGTTACCCCCCTGCAGAGGGCAGACCTGGCCCCAGTGTCCACATGGGCTATTCTTTTCCTTGAATCAAGTGTTTTTCCAGGTCTGGTAAGTCAGGGCAGGACAGGAGCATCCAGGCTGGCATCTCCTGGCCCAGGTGGCTCCTATGCGCTGCCTAGGTGGGAGCTGCAGTGGGAAGGCTTTCCTGCTCTCTAGTGCTGGCCGGCCACACTGCATCCTTCACACACAGCCTCAGCTTCCACTCCTGGCTGCGCTGCTGATGATGCTGGAGCAGATGTGACTCAGATTGTCCCAGGATGTGGTGAAACCTGCTGCCAGCAAAAGGTAACCAGAGCCCAGTGCCTCCACAGTCCCAGTTCCTGATGGATCAATGGCTGAGAGTGTTTCCCCTGACCCGGACCTTGTCCCCTTTGCAACACAGAAGAAACGGGTCACTGATTCACCTCGTTGGCAGAGCAGGTACAAAGCTGCAGCCCAGCTTCAGCCTAACCCTTCACATGTGCCCTGCCTGTCAGCGCTGCAGCCAGGGATGGCTTGGGGAGGGTTCCTGATGTCTCATCGGTGGCCTTTAGAGCCAGACGGAGCCTGCCTTCAACCCCCGCCGGCTCTCCTGCCTCCTCCCATCACTGCCTGTCCCCAAGGGGCTGCAGTTCCCACACAGCCCAGCCCTGGGCTTGAGAGGCAGTGGTGATGGGTGCTCTTGGGGGGTTCCTGGGGCATCACTTCAACTCACGCTCCCCCCTTCTTCATCTATTGGACACAGCCAGGCTGGTGTGAACCACACAGCCCAGGAGGAGCTGTGCATGTCTTGGAGCAGGCAACACACTGCAAGGGGATGTCTCCTACGCACACATGCAGCAGGATAACCACCTGGTCTCCCATCCCTGCCCTGAGGAACCTCGTTCTTACACTGGCCTGTGCCTCTTCAGGCACTGATACCAAGGCCAGCAGTCCAGAGCAGCAGCTGGAGTGAGGGCCATGCCCATGTGGGGCTGTATTGGAGAGTCCTGTGTGAGGCACGTACTGTTTTGGCTCCTCAGCCCCAGAACGTGGGATGCTGTGACCATGGGAATCATCCGAAATGCTGGCCTCACAGATGTTTCTGTGCTGTAAAGTGTTCCCAGCTGAAATCTCCCTCTGCTCTGTCTCCAGCTCAGCTCCACCAAAGAGGATGAGCAAATACAGCCCGAGGGTGGGAGCTGAGTCCAGCAGGTCCCTCAGGCAGCTGGGACTGCGGGATGGAGAGCTGGGGTGGGGGGAAGCACTGCAAGGGGCCTGTGGGAAGGCACATGGGCTCTTTCTGCGCTGTGCTGGGGTCGCTATTGCCCTTTCCCCGACCCTAACCCCCCCTCTGGTGACAGCATGCCAGACTGCGCTCCACTGCCTCCCAGCATCCCCGCCGGCTGCCCGCAGTCACATCAGGACCAGACTGTCCACAAGGGATG
>NW_009922474.1:17282-17620 GCF_000696875.1 Nestor notabilis
CTGTGCCCTGGCACGGAGCCAGTAGCATTGTCTGTGAGAAGAGGAAGGTGCTGAGCCTTTCCTCTCCCCTGCCCCGCTTCCCACAGCCTTGAGCCTGGAGGAAGGGAGAGGAGGGGCGCAGGCAGTGCAGGCTCCCCCACCGCACGCAAACGGGTGCATAATCACCTGCCTTCCTCCTCCTCCTCCTCCTCCCCTGACTCCAAGCACCGCTCCGGGGAGGACGAGAAGGCAAGAAGCCAGAGACAGCCCAGGAGCACCAGGGAGATGGAAGGCGATGAATTAAGCTGAATGGCATCTGTGAGTCACCGGCGCAGGGAGCAGCGAGCGGCCGGGCAGCC
>NW_009922474.1:17715-19929 GCF_000696875.1 Nestor notabilis
GGCGCAGGGAGCGGCGTGCGGCGGCGCAGCCGCAGCGCAGCAGAGGCCCGGGAGGAGATGCTGAGCCGTGGACTCCTGGTGTGGGGATGGTCTTCCCGGGTTTGATGGGAATGACCTGCTTTTAGAGCCGCGGCGCTGGAGGCTGCGCTGGCAGCTGAGCTCAAGGACGGATTCGGCAGGGCTGCTGCAGGGATCAGAGCGACTTGTACGTCTTCTCCCCTCCGAAAGCAGCCAGTGGCACACAGGGCAGTGCCTCACTGCACCCCATCCTCAGGGGGGCTCCCATAGCATCTCCAGGGGCTCCACTGCCCTGCCTCCTGCCCCAAGCCTTCCTTGCAGGTTCCCTTGCTGCTCCGCAGAGGTGGCCGTGTTTGGGCAACTCAGGGGTGACAGCAGCTTTAGGGACCTTGCAGTAGCTGGCACTGTCACTCCTGTTCCTAAGGCTCTCCCACAGGTCAGTCAAAGCCTGTTCTTTTCAGCTGCCTTCCAGGCTGTCCCCCTCTCTCAACAGCTCCCCTGAAGTTGTGCCTTTGGCTGGGCTCGTCCTGGGCTCCCTTGTCACCACCAGTGAAATCCCTCTGCACTTCCCCATGGCACGAAAGAAGGGAAAAGGGAGTGGAAGAAGGTCTGAGGATCTGTGCAATGCAGGTGCCTACTCCAGCCCTGGTGCCAGGGTGATGGGCTGGAGGAGCGCCTGTGCCTCACAAGCCCTTCCCTGGGGTCTGCCCGATGCTGGTCCAGCTATGGGCACCCTCTACCCCCAAAACCGATTCCCGCCAGCGAGGCTGTTTCCATGGAAACGGCAGAGTGACTCAGGACTTTGGGACCAGCTGGAAAACACAATTGTGAGCAGCAAACACCCGAGAAGTGCCGGGATCTCGGTGACGGGATGATGGGTGTAGGAGTGCAGGGACCATGCAGGGCTGCCTGCCCGCACGCTCGGGCATGCTCACACCAGCGCAGAGGGGCACATGGGCACACCCTGCATGAGGCAAAGCTCACCCCAGGAGTTGCAAGGCAAAACCCCCCTCCTGACACAAGTGCATCTGCACAAGGCATCACTGCAGCACGCTCGCTGGGGATCACATCCCAAAACATACCTTATCCCAACCGGACACATGCACAGTCACGCACAGAGCTCCAGCACCGACTTCAGCCCTGCAGCTCTGTCCTCTACTCAGCAAGCAACACCCCTGGGTGCCCTGCCCAGGGCACAGCAGCTTGCCAAAGGGCTGGTCAGGGAGGAGGGAGCTGCAGCCATCACACTGCCGTGCCCTCCTGCGGCCCCGCTCTCCCACCTCACTGCCCCAGCATGGAAATTGGGCTGCAAAACACTATTTGGCCAGGGACTCACTGGCACAGGCCCTGCTGCTTCCCAGTGTCCTCCCACTGAGCGAAGAGTTTATGCCGTAAAACAACGTTGTGGCCACTGAGGTGAGGAAGACGGGCTCCTGATGGAGCATCCCGCTCAGTCACAGTGGCTTAGGCATGCTGGTGGCTCTGCAAAGCCAGGCAGACATCAAGCATGCCAGTGGCCCACCCGCCCTGGGCACGCTGCACCCACTGCTCCACAGGGAAAGGGAGACTGCTGAGCAAAGCAGTGCCGAGCAGTCCCTCTTTCTCCTCACCACAGGCACTACCCGATTTTGGGTACCTCAACAGACGCGTGAGCAAGGCTGCTCTCTGTCCCCAAGCGTCCCCCCTATCAAGGCCCACCAACATGAGATCCTGGTGGGACAGGAGCAAGCCTCCCTTTTAGCCGTACGGCACTACAGCTTCCCCACGGTCACAGCTCCAAAAGCCACGTGGGGACTGACACCCAGCACCTTCCTCCGGTGAGCACTGAGTGGAGGTGCTCCGTGCCCCCCCAGACCTGCTCTGCTCCTACAGGCATCACTTCCCCGGGCGCTTTCCTAATGATGAAGTGCAGGACTCCAGTGCTCCAAGCCACCCGTGACATTCCCCCCGCTCCCCTAGCTCTGCCCTCTCATCCCCTCTGCATCTCAGAGGGACTGAAAGATCCTTTGCCACCAGATTACTACCTGCTCTGCCCAGCACTTAAATAATCACAGAGCTTTCAACGGGGTTTCAGTTTGTTCCTGCTGGCACTCAGCATACACATTTTGAGTTAATTAATCACTATCAAGTAATGCCAACCCCTGCCAGAGTTTTCTTATCGCAACATCCACCTGTGCCTGTTTATCCCTCATCTGC
>NW_009922474.1:19942-20413 GCF_000696875.1 Nestor notabilis
CCCCTCTGTCTCTTCGCGAGGATGCGAACGCCTGGGTAAACCCGGTACAATTATTCTGTGCTTTCCACCTTCCCCTGAGCCATCCACCAGGCTGTTTGTGCATGCTGCTCCCTCCCGGAGCGCTCCCTGCCAGGAGCTGCGGGCTCTTTGGGGATGAACGCTCCCATTCACCACCTCCAAACCTCTTCGGTCGCGCCAGGAACACGAACCTTGAACCGCGCAGCTCTCCCGTGGGGCCGCCCCATGCCATGGCGAGGTCTCCTTGCCAGCCTGCGTCCTCCCGGCAGGTTTATCAGACCACTCTCGGCTCTGACAGCGAACGCTGAGGCATTCGCTCCGCCGGATGGCGCGGCTCACACGACCGGGCAGAGCATCTGGCCTCCGCGGTGCCACCGGGGACTTACTCACTTGTTCCAGGCGCCAGCTCTTCACACAACAACAGCCCAAGTTTCGCCGCAGCTCGTTCCCCCG
>NW_009922475.1:0-2892 GCF_000696875.1 Nestor notabilis
CATGCCCCAACCCCACAGCACAGGGCCATCCTCTGCCAAGCAGGCACACAGCATGCCACAGCTGAGCTGGGAGGCTCACAGGGTGGTGGTATGAGTGAAAGGTTCTTGGTTTTGTCCCAGGAGTCCACTCCAACCCCTGGCATGGCTCAGAGATGCTCCACAGGCTCTGAGCCACCCAGTCCCGTAGCTAATCCCCAGTGAATGAACTGGAGACTGAAAGGCTGGGGTTGAACAGGGCAGATCTGCGCACAGGGCGTTCCAGCACTGTGCCAGGTGTTTTCCAGCTGTTTCAGTGTACCTGAGCTGATTGCACCAGTACCTGTTGTACTTTCCCCCAGCAGGACTGGTGCAGTGGAGACAAAAGCCATGTCAATGCCTCTGCCACATCCCACCCTCCACCACCTCCTTCTATCCACTCCTCTTCTAGACCTCTTTTATGTGACCCCAGACAAGTTAACCCCCCAAATGTCTGGTGTGAGCAGGAGGTGACTTGCCATCCCCACAGCTGGTTTTTCCCCTGCTCTGCAAGGTTACAATAGCTCCTTGTTCCTCCATGCTCTCGCTCCTCTCCTGTATCACCTCCTACCCGACCGCTTTTCACTGACCTCATATTGCCTCGGACTGAAACCAAGGCTGCTGTGTCCCAGCCTCTGCCCCACGCTGCCTCCCGGGGGTGCTGGAGGGGATGGGGGTCCCCAAGATCTGGCCAGCCCTCTTCCCCATGGCCTGCAGGGTAGGGCTGAGGTTCAGGGACCCCCACAACCAGAGAGTGCAGCCTGTGAAGGTCTGCAGTTGTGGCTGAAGGGCCATCTGTGAAATCCATTTGCAGCTTTTCCTGGATTTTTAACCCCTTTATCCCCACCTAGCCTCAGTCTGCCCATGATGCTGAGCAGCTCCTCCCTTTCCTCTGGGGCATGTGGTGACTCTGTAGCGTGCAGCCCCATGAAGGACCTCACCGCAGACCTGTGTTCCATATCAGATCAGACCCCTCTTCTGTTTCACGCACCATAAATGTCTTGGAAACCCGTGCACTGAGGCTGCCCAGTGGCCCTGCACACAGGGCATCCCTTGTCAGGGCAGACTGGGACAACCTGGCACCTCTGGCTGGGCAGCATTGATTTGTCTTGGCAAGACAGCCCATTTCCAGGGTGCAAAGCTTTTTTCTTCTTGGGACCTTCCCCGTGTCCTCTCAGCTCTTTCATGTGGTGTTCACAGGACCGTGGTTTGTATGAAGCAGAAGGAAATCACCAAAGGCTTTCCTCCCCCAGGGCTTGGACCCTCACATGCCGCCGGGGCTGCGGCTAGCCAGAAGAAAACATTTGTGGTAGCCAAGGGTTGGTGGGAAACCAAGGGAGCCATCCGCTCCTCCTGGCCAGCTCACCCTGCCCACAGTGCTGGGAGTGCCCCGCTGTGGTGGCACCAGAGCAGGGACGGACTCCTGCCTTACACCCAAGTCCAGCCCCTATACATGGGCCTGAGAGCCAGGGACAGAGACAAGTCTCCCCTTGGATGCCACCACCCAATTTCAGCGTGCCCAGAGGAGTCCCCTCAGTGGCACATGTACCCCAGGGTACAGCACTGCCTGTGGCTGATGGTGCCTGCATGACATTGGTGTTTAAGTATGGTGATCCTTTAGCAAGAGCCTCAAAGCTTGATCACTCACACCCTGTCACAGGAGCAGCTGAAAGCCATCTGCCTCATTTAGCTTCCCACTGAAATAGGACCTTCTTCTGGCTCTGCCCTTGTTGGATATTACCCGGGGATGGAAGGTCTTGGCCTGCCTAAAGGCAGGCAGGAGCACTATCCCAAGGACCATGCTCCATCTCTACTGCCTGGGTATGCCAGGGCAGCAGGACCTCTGTGGAGATGCTGCATGAAACTCCCTTTCAACCCCCGTGCTGGCGAGTCACAGACTTGGCAATGTTGTTCCCATGTCAGCAGGGGATGCAAGCACAGGGTCTTTCCTGTGCTCCCCAGTTAGGGGACACCCACTAATACCCACATCTTCAAACAGACTATGAGGATACACTTGAGTGAGTACAAAGGAGGAGCTGAGCCCTTTTAAGGCTTTCCTGTTTAAAACCAGGGGGCCCTGGGATGCAGGCAGGCAGTGGGGGGGCTGTCTGTGACCCCACCTTTTGTTTGGAAAGTGGGGCTCACCTGGTGCTCACTGGTGCAGTGGGGAGCTGAGGGAGCTGTTTTGCTGTGGGTGTAAGCCTTGGGCAGGGCAGCACATGCCTGTGAACACCAGCATGAGCTCACGTCTGCGGCAGCAGCGTGGCCTCAAGAGCCTTAAGTAGGTGTTGAAAATGAGGAGTTTCTCTCAAGAAGCTCTCGGGGTAGGAGGCACTGAGTGGCTCAGCAGTGATTGATGGTGTGCAGCCAGAGTGGGCATCGCTGCTCCTGGCCATGAGACCCCCAGGCCAGTCATATGGGGGGGGGGCATGAGCAGAGCCAAGTCCTGCTCGCCCCATGCATGTAGCTGAGCATGTGGCCACTGGAATGCTGGCCCTTGCTACCCAAGCACAGAGCTGAGGAGGAGAAGGGAGAGGTGCCAGATACTTGTTGATGGGGACATACAGCTGACTTCTTGATGCACACATGGGCACACTGCTCAGCCCTCCATGTGCTTGCTCCAGGGCCTGGTAGAGGCCCGAAACCCCCTGGATATCAGTACTCCCCTATTACCTGTAATGGTGTGCCCTCAGGAGGCTCTGTAACAAGAGCTGCCTCGCTTTCCTCTGCTGTGGTAGTTGTTTGGGGTTCATAGGTGGTGGTTAGAAGGTAAACCCCTGCCTTATTTCACAGCCAGCACCTCCTCGTGGGTGCCCAGCTCTCCTGTGGGTGCTGTGAAGCTGTGTGCTCATGATGCAGCAAATCATGAGGGCATTC
>NW_009922475.1:2923-5842 GCF_000696875.1 Nestor notabilis
TCTCCTGCAGCCACAGCAAACAATCCCAGTTACCCTGATAAAAGTTAATAGCAGAACAAGGGGAAGCATGCCAGATGCTTTGCAGCCCTTTGGTCAGGCCAGAACTTGCCCTCCGATGCACGTGGCTTTGCGGGTCCCTCTGGCACCAGTGCGGCTGCTCCCTAAGGGTACCCCCCAAATAAATGAAGCACAACTAGACCCCTCCTATTCCTCAGCAAGTGTCTGCCCCAAAGAAGGGCCAGGTTTGCCTGTTAGGGTTTGGGTTGGACAGGAGTGCTGTGGTTAACATGCTCCCTGAGAGGAAGTGGGGACACCCCTGCTCAGCCCAGCCAGTTACAGACCCCCACCAGGGCTTGGACTGCAGCTGATGGGATAGAAAGTAAAGGGCAGGAGGTGCATGGTGCAGAGCCTGTGTGAGACATGGTGCAGAGCCTGTGTGAGACGTGGTGCAGAGCCTGTGTGAGACGTGGTGCACAGCGGGTCAGACCTTCCCCTGCACGTCTTACATGGCAATTCCCACATCCAGACAGCAGGTCCTGCCACACTGGGGGATCATGGTCTGCAGGGTGGTGGGATCCCTGGGAAGGCAGCGGTGTGCTGAGGGGGAGAATGCCAAGAGCAAGTCACTCCCTGCGCCGAGCCAAGCCTTGGGATTTCTGGGCTCTTTTCCATGTGTCTGTGCCGGAGCTGTTGGCTTGTAGCGCGACAGCGCAGGCTGTTCGCAGCCTTGGCGCCTGGCTGCAGCCCGGAGCGCTCCGCAGCCAAGAGCAATCCCTGTTCCTCGCCGCGCCACCACTAAGCCCCAAACTATGCCGATAACAGCCACTTGTGCAAGATGCCGCTTGCATTAGCCTGCCCAGAGATTAGGAAACTCCATCCTGAGACCTTGGAGCAGGTGCTTGGGCCGCGCCCGTGCCCCACAGGCAGGAACTTCCTGCTCCCTCCAGGCATGCCAGCCCAAGGTTGTGACCTGGAGCCCCTTCCCCTGAGCACAGCGTGCCCGGGGCAGTCAGCATCACCTGCCTCTGACAACAGCGGTGCTTGACCTCAAGTATCTCGTGGCACGGAGTCCTCCCCCCCTATTATGATTCTGTATCAGCTTTAAATGGGAGTTTCAAGTGTTACCAGCCATCTCCTTTAGAGCAGCAAAAGGTGCTAAATAAGTGTTGCTACTGGAGCCAACTGCGAATGTTTTAAGGAAATGCTGTTAACTGAAAACTTAGTGAGCTGCAATCGATATGGTGGAAAAAGACTGATTTTGATTAACTTCTCTAATTCAAAATATGCCCCCACGGTTGCAACTGTGTCACAAACATATTTTTTTTCCCTAGCCTAAATGAGTTATTTTCCCCATGAAATGTAAGGTAATTAAATGCACTTAAAACATTCTGTATGAAAGCGCAGTATTTCAGAAGTGTCTGAGTAAGGATGGAAGAACTGATTTAAGCTGGTCTCTTTCAAGGCTTTCTGTTGGGAATGAGTCTTGAAGTGCCATTTCTCTTCCCCACCTTTTGGAGGGGAGACCTGGACACCTCTTCTGTGCTGTCAGCTGTAATTGCCTGATCCCTGTTGGTGAAGCCCAGCTGAGCAGTGCGGGGCCAGACCTCACAGGGGACATGCCTGAATCTGCTCTTGGTGCATGCCACCAACTCATGTGTTACCACAGAGAGATGCCCTGTTGGCGGATGTTTTGAAGGCAAGCCTGGGTAAAAGATGATTGTAAGCACAGCCCAGACTTGATGTTGTTTATTAACAGACTCGTTCTGTTGCAACATCTAGGGCTTTTTCCAGGATGCTGTAGCAGAGCGGAGAGGTCATGAAACAGGCTCCACAGAAAGCAGAGGTACCTGCCCTCCCTCCAGCGCTGGAGAAGCGGACCAGTACTGACGCAGCCAGGCTGTGGAGCCTGCAGGGCTCCAGTCCCCAGACCAGGTGCATGTCACCTGCTTCAATATACACTTCAGCAGGTCAAAATAAAGCAAATTTGGGGCTTTCCAGGCCTTTCCTGCCCCTCCTTCCCAAATATGTATATCTGCCAGGTCAGAAGGAAGACATGGGAACCCAACCAGGTCAAAATGAGCTAATTCCTGTGGGGATCTGACCTATGAAGACCCTCCTATCATTGCTAGTCTAGATAAACATCCCAATATACATGGGTTGATGCAATTAGCACATGCAGGGGGACATCAGCCTGCCTCCCTCCTGCCTGGGGAGGGGCAGTGGCTGGGGAGGGTGCTGGGGTCTGGGGTGGGCCAGGGGCCTTGGGGGCCTCCAGATTGCCCTCCCTGCTGGCCTGTTAATATCCAAAGTGGCTGTGATAAGAAGCAGTTGCTGGGGCCGCAGGTGGGAAGGTGTCAAGTCGTACGCACGGAGCTATAAACAGTGCGTGCCCATAAACCAGATCAAAGCAGAAAGAGTTTATTTTCAGAAGGTCTGCTTCCTCCACAGAGCCCGGAGACAAAGAGCTTTGGGGGGAAGGGGGGGATAAGAGGGAGGAAAAAAAGGGAGAGAGGTAGAAGGGGGGAATGGATTGCATCGCTGTGCTGGTTTCTGCTGGGTGGATTGCAAACCCCACAGGGGTGTGAGCGCCTGCTCTTTGCTGTGGTTGGATCTAGAAGTCCAGTGTCCATGAGTAGCTGGTGCCGAGGGGAATGGTGGTGGTCCCTGAAGCGCTCCTGCAGCATCCCAGGTACAGCTATGCCTGGATAGGGATGAACAGCCCTGCCCCCCCCCAGGACAGGGCTGCTCCCTGCCTGCCCAGAGCACCTGAGCATGAGGCTGTAAGTCACAAGCCCTTAAGCAAACTCTTGTGAAACCCTTGTTGGTTTGCAGAGCCCGTCCCCACCCTCCGGTCCCCAAATCACCGCATCAGCTTCTGTAGCGCCCCGGGGAGGGGGGGGACGCGGGTGCCCATGGCTC
>NW_009922475.1:5900-9266 GCF_000696875.1 Nestor notabilis
CAGGTTTGTCAGCAGTCAGAGCTCAAGAGGTCAGAGAGCAGATGTCGGGGTTGTAATGAGTGCGTGTTAGCTCAGAGGCGCCTGTATCCTGTGCTGCCTCGGCTCCCTGCGCACGCTGATTGGGAGAGAAAATTCCCACTCCTTTCCCACTGCCTGGCTCTGAAATGAGCCAGATGAAGCTGTTTAAGATCTCAGTCTTGTTCAGTTGTAATTCTAGTTGAAGATAGCCTCTGAATCTACCCATACACTGCTGTAAACAGGTGCCAAAGCAGCAGGCTCCCACAGGAGAAGGAGCAGCATCACTGCTGTGTGTTTTCCCCTCCTTCATTGCACTGGTGCTGGTGGGCTCAGAGTTCAAATCCTGACCTCCTCTCAAAGGGAGAGAAAGAGCTTCTGGGTCTAGTGTGAATAATCCCTGCCCTTGGCCGGGGGTTGGAACTAGATGATCTTAAGGTCCTTTCCAGTCCTAACTATTCTATGATCTGCCCCAACCCCACCAGCACATCCTTTCCGGTGACACCTTGGTTGCAGAGGGCACCAGACCCACACGGCCCCTCGGTGCTTTTTCTTAACCAGCCTTGCAGAGGGGAAGCACGGATCTTTACAAACATCATGGTGTGACTGTACGGCTTTTGTTCTGTCCCACCAGCATGGGGGCTGATGTGGTGGTCCCACCTGGGGTGAGGTGTGCTGGACCCTACCCTGCAAAGCTCCCAAGGGCCTCAGATTACACCACACCAATTGAGTGCCTGGATTTTTCCAGGACTGCCCTTCCTGCACTCCCAGCAGCTTCCCAAGCCTGCCTTCTTGGTGAAGTAAGAGTAAGGGGCTCACTGTCCCTGGGAAGGCAGCAGTGCCGGTCCCACACTGCCCTGGCAGCACCTGCTGCAGTGCCGTCCGTTACCTTCCCATTCATAACCACTGCGAGGGAAACACATTGCACGGCCTTCAAGGGGAGTTTCACTCGGGTTTGCACAAATATTTATCCCACCTGTTTCCTGCCGGGGCCGGCTCTGGGCCCGGAGGACGCGGTGGGTCACAGGCAGCAGGGCAGAGGAAGCAGTGGGGAACCGGCTGCTTCTCACACAAAGCCCTTTGGTCCGCAGGGCTGTGCGGTTTGCAGTGGCTGTGCTTCTCAGATGGGTTTTGTGAGCATCTGGCTGTGGATGCAATAGTTCATCCTGGTGTTTGTAGGTGGAGGGCATAGGTGGCTGTGTCTTTCAGCTGGAGAACTAAAAGCTGTTTACAACTTGTCTTTGGTTTGCGTTCACCCACATTAGAGCATCTCTAGGGGGAAGTGAACAGGCTGGGAAAGCAGCATGTGTTTCTGATGGTTGTCACCAGCTTGGTTTTAAATGTCCCTATTTCTTCACTGCAAAGGGTCCCTTCTCTGAGCTGAAACAGCTCAGAGCTGGAATGGTCCCATGGCAGCTCAGGCTGGGCCCTTTTCCCCATCACACTCCCTGGCTACCCCATGAATCACTGTCACTGCCACCTGAAACACCTGTAGCTGGCTGCCACCAGCTCTTGCTTTTGGATGGGACAGAAGGAGAAGCAATTCCCTGGCACAGAGCTGCACAGGATGGCACAGAAGCCAGCTGGTGTGTGGTCGGGCACAGCCATGACGCTGCATCCACCATGTGCTGCAGTGGCACTGCCCTGCTCAGGAAATCCCTGGCCCACAGGGCTGGAATGCTGGGAAGGATGGCAGTGCTATTCTTACCCTGTGCCTCCCTCCTGCTGGACACAGGAGATAAGGATATGGGCTGGCTGGCTCCGACTCAGCGCACCACACTGATGGCAAAGGCGCGAAGAACTTGGCCCTGGGATGTCTTCCCAATCCTACTCCTAAAATTAGCTCTAATCATCCTGCAGGCGGCTGTTCCCAGCACGGGCCCAGCTCCCTTGGAGGCACAACTCCCAGCTCACTCCGTCATCGCTGTGTTTCTCTCCCTTCCCAGACAGCCCGTGATTCATGCACACAGCTCATCAGGAAAGCCCCGCAGGGCTGCGGCTCACGGACACGGCACAGTTGCCAGCAGAACACCACACCATGGGGCTGGACAGCACCGGGGCCGCTGGCCACATTGTCCTGCTTCCTGCTGCCCAGCTTCCACCCAGCAAGAAGAGAAGCGGTGGTGCCAGCCGGACGCTCCGCTCCGGTGAAGCACTGGCAGGAAGGGTTTGACTCACGCTGGAGTTAATGAAAACAAACCTCTGCAAATAAATAGCATTCGCGGTGTTTCCTTGCCGGAACGGGCTCCCGTTTCCTATGCAGGGTGTCTTCTGCTGTGTGCGCACCAGTGTTCTTCCTGGTATTGCACCTAAGGGGTCCAGTCCTGCTGCTGCTGAACTGTTTCCTCTTTCTCTTGCTGTCAACAGCAGCAGTGCCCAGCTAACCAGAACCCTTCCCAAGTTTGTCCTGAGGTGAAGGCAAGTGGTGGCAATGGAGTCCCTGTGTTGGTTGCTGTGAGAGCCCCTAGACTCAAGGGTTTCATCACAGACCTGAACCCCTGCCTGATTTGAACTTCTGGCAACCTCCAGCCACGCTCAGTGGAAGCCTGGATCCCATTATGGTCTCACCTGGGCTGAGTTTCGAGCAAGCACAGGCTGCTCCTTGAGCAAGCATTTTGGTTTGTAGTTGGAAGGGAGCACATAGGTTTTGCAGTGTGGTTCCCATCCGTGCATCATGCTGTCCTCCACAGATAGGGCTGAGCTTTGCTCAGCAGTGTTTGAGCCCAGGATCTCCCCCTGCCCGCGCTGGGCTCTACCAGCTGAGCCAGGCTCTCTGTCTTTTTGTCAACCCTGTATTTCATGACCACTTATAACTCAGAAGCAGGCAGTGCCTGGGGGATGCAGAGCATCCCTATAGGCTGCCCACGTGCCTGTAGCGGGGTCAAGCAGCTCCACACCCTGAGCAGGATGCTGCTTTTCCCCAGAGATGCATCATGGGTGGCGAGAGAACAGAAACCAGGATTCAATGTCAGCTTTTCCCATCCTTTGCCCTAATTGCCCAAATAATTTCCTTACCACTTAAAAAGGCTGAATGTTAGTTACAGGGACTCAGAAGCCAGAAAACCCCGCTGTGGGATGTGAGAGTTAGCCTGACCCACAGGGTGGGTTGTTCTGCACCAGGGCTCACTCCAGATCCCTTTTCTTTTACCCATGTGAGAAGTCAAATGACTCAGTGTGTGGTTGCTGCAGCCGCTGTGGGTGAGCTGCTGTGCAGCCATCCCCCTTCTCCGACGCCCCTGCAGAAGATGCCCTTGGCCGGGGCTCCTCCAAACCTCTTCCTTGGCTCCCCCAGCATCATCCATGGGGAGCAGCAGTCATGGGGAGCAGCAGCCCATCGGCCAGGAGAGCCCC
>NW_009922475.1:9297-13385 GCF_000696875.1 Nestor notabilis
GGCAGCACATTCCCGGAGGGAGGAAAGGTCACGGTGCTGGGGCTGCCCCCGTTTCCTCTCCGCGCTCCCGAGCAGGGCTGTCAGCCGCCGCGGTTTCCTCTGGTTCCTGCCTAGCCCTGCAAGGTGCAACCCAAACCTGCCGTCACCAGCCCCCCTGGCCCGGGAGCTTCCCTCCCACCCATAGAGCGGTGTCTGTTTATTCAGCTCGGGGGTGTCTCAGTTTATTTGCTTGGCAGATGCTGGGTCGGGTGCAGCTGGACAGGGCGAGCAGGGCCGGACGTGGATGGCTTCCCCAGTGACACATGGCCCAGCGGTGACAGAGACAAGTCACTTCCCTTTTCCTCCCCTTCCTTGTCCTTAATGAAGCACCACAACAACCATCTTCGTCTGCCTGCAGCCCCCAGGGTGGGGGGAGCAGGGCCAGGGCTGGCCAGTGATGCGGAGGTGATGAAGGGGATGAGGTCTCTGTGTGGCATCTCAAGGATGCACCCTCCTTCTCATTCCCAGACTGCAATTTATATAAAATCAAATTTTGTACCATCCAAATAACCATGTCCGTGTAATAGATGGCATTCACAACGCATTTAGCACACCATTTAACAGAAAATTTCAAGCAGAAGTAACTTGCATGGTTGGTGGTATAAAAATTGAAGCAAAAATAACCAAGACAATCATGTAGAAATGAAACTTTGAAACTTATCAAAAATCAGGCACCAACATTGTTGTACTAAAAACCCCCTTCAGCATGAGTCATTTTGCTCTTTCCCAGGGAAAAAGCACCAAAATGCTCATGTCCTAGTGAAGTGTTTCACTTCTGACTGCCCAGACAGTGGGTCCCAGCACTCCAGAAATGTCCCCCCCCCAACCCAAGTGTGTCAAGGGAGAAGAAACCCAGGTCGGTCCCACTGCCGTGGCCAAGGTGCTTATTGCCCATGGCAAGTAATTGAATCAGCTGCGGGGTTTTCTATGGTTTCAAGTATTTAACTTCCCTGAAGCACAGTTTACTTCCATAATTTGTCTGTGTAATAGGTTTTAATCATATCTTAGAAGAGGTTCTAGTGCAGCAGGGGGTTGGTAATCCCTTGCAGTACCTGCAGCACGCAGAAGGGAGTTGGCAGCCACAGGTCAGTGGGTACAGAGGGAGCCCCATGCTGCTGCTGGGGTGGGCAGGAGGGTTTGTCTGTGGTGCTACCTGCTGTTATCATCCGGCCTTTCACAAGGGTTTATCAGCCACTGGCCCTTCCTTTTACAAACTGGGGAGGGGGGGTGTGTATGTAATTTAACAACCTCGACAAGCAGAGGGGGCTGATGACGGGAGTGCTCCCGTGGCACACGTCTCCTGCGGCAGAGCAGCAATGGCAGCTCCAGGCTGGGGGTTGGACCCTCAAGGACAAACCTATGGTGGAAGGTCCCATCCCCTCCCCAGGGCAGGGGAAACTGAGGCTCACACAGCCACGTACCCCAGGCAAGGGGTGCAGAGGGAGGTCTGGGACCCCTTGGCTCCCCCAAGCCAGGACTTCAGCTCCAGCTTCCTGGTCAGGGGGAAAAGGACTTATCTGAACTTCTTCAACACTCAGAATATGTTTGCTTTGGCTCTGGGTTAATATGTATCGGTTTACTCATCTGATAGATCAATGAGCAGAGCTGGCCCCAGACAAAAGACGTGACAGGTCTATTTTCTCCCTGTTTCAAAGCCTTCGGCCCCAGCAGCAGTGCAGGGCTCCCCCGCGTTATCAGCAGCCGATTAAATTGTCTGAAATTCAGGCTGATAATTTTTGCATGCTCTTCCATCAGAAATCCTGCCCGGATTGGGATGGGGCCATGGGAGCTGTGCCTTTCCCAGGATCCCTGCCCAGCACACAGGAACTGGATGAGCATCACTGCAGGGCGGGTTGGTGAGGAGGGAATGGAGCTGCTGCCATTGCAGCCAGGTCAGGGCTGGACCTGGAAGGAAGGAGAAGTGTGATGCTGGGAAGCCTTCCCTGAGCATCCTGCCCAGCTGTGCCCAGTGGCAGCTCTGCCAAGTTCAAGCTCCAGGCTGTCCCCAGCCAGGCTCTGCAGCCCAGCCGGCCCCTCCTGCTCCTGTCCCTGTCCCCATCATCCTCCCCTGATAACACAGGAACAATAGCAGTGGCAGCAAACTCAGGGCCAGGGCTTAGCACAACCGAGCAGGTAAATCAGAGGAGGGACAAAGACAAACACAGCAAAAAGGGCTCCTCCAGGCTCAAGGCCAGGGCCCTTTCAGGGATTAAGTCCCCTTGTGCCAGGGTGAAGCAAGTGTTTACTTGAAGCTGTCCCTCTAAATCCCAGCAGCCCCATTTGCAAGGGTTTAGGTCCATCCCATGTGTTCCATGGGGCTGTGGATGGGGCCTTTCCCTGCCCCTGCTCCCCAACTGTATTGGGGTGCCAGCAGTGCCACTGCCTTGCCCCAGCAGGACCTCTGGGAGGAGACAAGGTTGGCTTTATCCCTGCATTGGGACCAGTGGGAGTTGGAGGAAACCCAGAGAGTGGGACTCTGCATAGAAGGACCACTGTCCCCACCGGCTGCTGGCTACGGCTGCAGGTGACCACCCTGACCACCCAGCCACTCACCTGCCAGTCAGGAATGAGATGGGAGCAGGGAGCTCCATCCATCGTGCAGCCTGGCAGCTCCAGCCCTGGCTCACGCACTGAGGGACCGAGCATCCCTTTTCCTCATGTACCAGCAGCCAGCACCAACTGGGCTCAGTGTGCACCACAGCATCACTTCCAACCCTGCTTTCCAGCCTCCAGCCGCTCTTCAGCCCCCAGCAAGACAGAGTCTGGCTTTTCTTCCTCCCCCTGCTTTCCCTTGGCAGATAGCTCGCTGACGTCTTGTAAACCAAAAGCAGGTTGATGATTGGAATTTTCCATGGATGGCTCAGTGGCACGGATAATTCATTATTCACACCTCTCTAATTAAACCGCTGCCCAGCAGGCGAGGCAAGGCTGAAACCAGCCAAACGTCCCCTGGCTGGTGCAGGTCAACAAGGTCCAATGTGGCTTGAATTTTGGCCATGGTGTCACTTACCCTTTGCTACATGGAGGACACAGAGCTGCTTTGATAAGCAGCGACTTGGAGGCGGGAGGTTTGAAAGCAGCACAGAGGGGAGGGTGGGTTCCAAACTGAGAGCCCACTTAAAGCCCCACTAAAGCCTTTCTGCTCCCGGGAAGGGCTGTACATGGCTCTGGTCCCACAGCAGTGACTTGGAGCTCACCGAAGCTCACAGCCAGCTTGTCAGGGTTCATACTTGCTGCTGCTGGCGCTGAGGCTCGCCTTCTAATTCCCACTGAACTCAGGCTCAACGATACTATTTCACCGTTTAATTCCAGCTAGCTATAAAAACAGAGGGCCACTGCAGACGGAGGGATTGATGCAGGGCAGGGAGCGATGGGTGGGCTGCCACAGCCTGGGGTGTGCGCCCATCACCCAGACCAGGCTGCGGTGCTGAGCGAGGCAGCTCGGAGCGGGGAAAGGCACTGTAGGATGAGCCGGATTGGCACATTCTGCCCTCCTGCTCCCCAGAGCATCCTCCTGCACGCAGGGGGCTCCGTGCAGGGAGCTGGGCAGAGGGCACGCGTTCCCAGCGCCGCTGATGAGAACTCCAAATGCAGGCGGTGGGCTGCTCCACAGGCAGCTCTGCGCCGCCAAGGCAGCCAGGGCCATTTTAATCACTTCCAGATTCGTGTGGGAGGTCAGGGCCCTGGGGTGCTGCTCCATGTCAGTTTTATAAACACGGCAGTTTTTCCAGATGGTCTCTGGCTCCAGCCTGGCTAGCAGGTTGATTGGGCCAGACCAAAATAACAACAGGTGGAGAACAGGCCATGGCTGCCTGACGCTATCTCCTTTTTCCATCTAGTCCCTAAATGATTTTTTAATTTTTTGGGGTTTGTTGGTTTTTTTTTTTTTCCTTTGCAGAAAACAATTAAGTTCTGCCGGGGCTGTGAGCTGAGGCCACACGCCTTCACTGCACGTGTGAGAGCAGCATCCCGCTCGGCACACCTCGCCAGGATAGGGCTGGGACAGGGCTCGTTGCTCTGCTCCCACCCGCTCCGCCGGCCCGGCGCGA
>NW_009922475.1:13452-20788 GCF_000696875.1 Nestor notabilis
GCACACCAGCAGCTCTCTCGTGTGTGTGTGTCCCTGTTTATTCTTTTTTTTTAAATCTTTTTTCCTAATCTTTTTCATTAAATCTCAAAGAATCTTAATCTCAATTAAATCTCAAACCAGCAGGGTGGCAGCATTCTGCCTGCACCCTGCATTTCCAGGGCCAAGAGGGAGCCCAACATCCCAGGGTGCTCCTTGGGTGGCCGGGATCAAGCTGCTTTCTTGACATGGAGCCAGTCCACCAGGACCACTCAGATCCGGGCCAGCTCCATCCCCTCCAACCACTGAATGTGGCAGCACTCCCAAATGGATGCCCAGTGCCCAGGGGCTGAAAAACCAAGCAGCACAGATCCCAGATTTACCTTCACACAAGCTATGGCTCCAGTCCCTCTTGCACTGCAAACCCGCATGAGTTAGTGGAATGCCAATGGGAGCACAGCTCGGCACTGGTGCAGTGCCATCAGCTCATCCCAACCATGGCTGCCCAACCACAGGCAGCGCTTGGTGCAGCCCAGACAGGGATTGTGGCGTGGAGATGTCTCCGAGCAGAAACCCAGAGGGACGGAAAACCCGCAGTCGTGTACTGCAGACAAACTGAACTGCTCTCCACACAGAGAGCCCTTTCTTATTTCCCACTCGTCTTCGAGTTGCTGTCTCTCCACAGGCCAAATCTTCCCATAGAGGAGATGAAGTTCTGGCCAGAGATTATAAACTGATTGTGGGCGTAAATAAGAAAATTGCATATGTAGCACTGCTGCAGGCCAAGCCCAGCACATGTGCCTCCTGCATCTGCTCGTGCTCGCTGCGAGCGGCTCGCCCCACACACGCCTGCATCCGTGCACGTGCAGGGGGACCGAGCTGAGGACAAACAGAACAAGGAGGAGAAAGAGGGAGGTTTCCAAAGACCAAGTGGAGGTGGCCCATCATCCTCCCTGTCCCCATGGTGCAGCCCCTCCCTCTCCACCTCCAACATCCAACATCCTCAGCAGCATCCCCCTCTCACTCCGTAGAGGCAATCTGGCACCATGCATCTTTATTTCCTAAACTTGGGCCAAAGCTCAATTAGCCCAGCCCTGCTGCTGTTCACACAGCTAACACTGACACCTTTCTTCAGCCTGCCTTGATTTCTTCCATAGTAAACAGCCTGCTCGTGCTCCTGCACACCACCTCCCAGAGAATTGCACATCCCCCACTGCTAATTACACAATCCCAAAGTAAATCTCTATAAATTGCCCTGGTGCAATTTAACATTTAAGACCAATTTATTTTGTGGCCATTAATGGAGAAGAGGCTTCATCCCACGAGCACTGGCAGGTGAAGGGCACTGGCACCAAACCCAGCCGAGTGGGGGGATGTAGCTGGGTTGTGCTGGATTTTTGGCCATTGTGATGTGCTCGAGGTGGGGGGGTCCTCGTGCAGAGATGAGCAGCCGGGTTCAGTGTGCGTGGCAATGGATGTGGGGGGGTCCTGCCCCAGGAGCAGGCAGCACAGCAGCAGCAGCACACTCCCAGCCCCTCAGCCCGCATCATCCACTCTGGGAAGAAAGTTGGGGGTTAGAAATGCCTGACCCTGTTTCCATCACCTCCTAAAATGGAATTCCCCAGCGCTGGGCGGTGGGTCTGGACAGCTTTACTCCCGCAGGCAGGTAGGCAGTGAATCTGGAAACCCTCTGCAGTGTGGGAATGGTGGCAGCGGCGCGAGGCTCACCACCCTGGCCCTTTGTTTAGGAGTCCCATTTCTGCCATGTCTAAATATGCCCGAATCCTACAAACACTTCCCCTCAGGAGAAGGAACAGGCCTTTCACTGATTTTCCTCCGCGCACACCTGAAGCCTTGGGATAGTAGGGAATGACTTGGCTCTGGTACAGCGCCTTTTCCCTTTGAATCTTACCACCTTCTCCATAGCTTGAAAGTGTTATTGGCCCTGTTTGCAGGTGGAAAACTAGAGTTGTGTTTCAGCGACGGAGGAAATCTGGTTTCAGCGCTTCCGAAGCACTGCCACTGCAGATGCAAAGTGCTGATCCGGTGCAAACATTAAATTCATTAAATCCCATTGAAGCCCAAGTGTATGTATTGAAAATGTTTTGACAGGTTGTGTCCAGCCGGCCCATTGCCAACTGACATCCCTCTGTGCCACAGCTCTTGCCTGGCCTCCTCTGCCCACAGAAGGTGACAAAACCCCTGCGACAGTAGTGGGACCAGCCTAATACGTGTCTCTGCAGCCCAGGAAAGCGTGAGCTATGTCATACGTGTAGGCTTGGTGCTTACCTCTGCAGCATGCAAAGTGTTTGCTCCAGATTTCAGGACAACTTCTTCTCCTATTGGCACTAATAACTTTCTGGATACTAACACCAAGAAAGTGCTCTGGCAAATGCTGTATTTTAAGACATAAGGGAATTGTTCATATAAAATCATTAAGTTTCTTTGGAGGATTTGGGAGGTCAATAAATCAAGTAGCCAAGCAGGCTACAGCAAGCACTACAGGAGTTATAATCGGAAGCGACACCCTATAGATCTTTCTCCAGAACAGTGTTGGGTGGAAATTGCATCTCTTGGGAAGAAGAAATGGATGGGGGTGAAGGAGAGGAAAAAAGTGTATTTTTATGGAGTCATTAGATAAAGAAGGACCCTGAAGCCACATGAAGCCAGGAGCAGCTCGGGTATGTTCAGCTGCAGCAGTTTTGCTGCCCAACAGTGCTGCTCCTGCGTTTGGCATGGGGACAGGGACCAAAGACCACTGAGCAGCACTGCTGTGTCCTGACCCAGAATTGGGCACATTAAGTTCATTTTCATGCCTTCAGGAGCACTCCTGCCTGCACCCTCTGCTTTCAGATACATGCCATGCTCCAGAAGAGCGAAGTCTTTAACTTGGTAGTTTCTGGACAGTCTCTGTCCCTGGCATCCACTTTTTATTATTGTCTACGAAGGCAGTATGTTTCTAAAATTAATGCATAAGGCTGCACACAGATGTACTCAGGGATGGAAATGGGCTTAAACACCAGCAGACGCGTTTGCAAGTGCCAGGGTGGAAAATGTCTCTGGGCTCCACGTGACTGTCTTGCTGCAGAGCACGGGAGTGGTGACGAAGAGAACATGTTCATATACACACATGCACACATTACATGCATGTTGCCTGCCTGACTGCATTAACAACACACTGCAAATGCAGTGCGTCTGCATTTGCAACAGAGCTCTGTGTTTGCATGTACACACGTGCAAACATATAGAAGCATCTCCCGTGCTCGTTCAGTGTGGAGGGAAGGAAACAAAGGCTGGGATCCCTGTGGATGAAAGGGGAGGCAGAGGAAGGGCAGGAGCAGCCCACACACTGAGCTGCCCATGTGCTGCCCGCGTTCCCAGGCTGCTTCCAGAGGCGCGGGCGAGCGTCCCGTATTGCTTGCACCTGGCTGCTATTAAGCATTCAATCAAAAAGGGATCACAAGCCAGATATAGCTAATTCGGAGGAACCTTTTCACACAACAAGCCCCTTTCAGTTTGCTCGGTTGGGTTTAGATCTGGAGCTAACTTGGGCAGGCTTGAAAATGAGCAGGGCTCTTGGCCGCCGCGGGTAGCGGGAGGGACGCGCCACGTTTCCAGCAGACGGAGGTGGGAGTTCTCCTTTGGTGTTTTAAAAATAGCACTACAAAGAGAGCAGGGCTGGGATGTTCAGAGGGGGTGATGCAGCAGGGCTGGTGCTGGGGACAAGCCAGGCCCTGCAGAGCTGGAGGTGTCCCCCAGGTCCTGTGTGCTTGTCTTCCACCGCAGTAAGGATCTGGGGCTGCCTGGATCACCCCAGGATGCTGAAGAAGAGATGTGCTGTTGTGTAAGGTGGTGTCCTCGTCAAAGCTCGTCTGTGACCTGCTCTTGGACCCTCCCCAAGCTTGCATCCACATAGGGCACACCATGATGTGGGTCTTAGCACCAGGTGCTTGTGGTGGAAGGTCTCCCAGTCCTTGGAAAGCAGGTGACATGCAGGTCCCAGAGAGCACGGTGGGTTACACAGGCAATCACAGGAGATTGCCAAATGCTCCTTGTGCTAAGCCATTGCAAAGCAGGAGGAACCCCAGAGGATATCTGGGGACAAGGGTCTGACCCCCAGGAGCCCTGCGCCAGCCCCGGGTCCCCAGCAAACAGCAGGCAGGTGGCAGAACTGTTCCCAAATGTTTCCCATCTGATGACTTTGACCACATTTCAACAAGGAGCTCAAAATGCCATCAATCATTTCTGACACTTCCTTCCTCTATGGCTGAAGAGCCCCGTCTTCTTGGGTTTTTATTAGCTATGAAATACCCACGTTTAAAAAGTTCCTTCTCATCCACCTTCACAGACACCCAGTGGCAAATGCCGCCGGCTCCTCCGCAGCCCCCTCTGAATCCCTTGTCCTGGGATTTAGAGGGCAGCTACTTTTCTGAAATGCCAAAAATGAAGGGAATGACAATAATAATCACGTGTCCTGTGGCTGCTGCCTGCAAAGCCTCCAGAGGTGCAAGTGCCTTAACCCCTGCATGCCATCACTGAGGTCCCCAGCTCCAGCTCTGCTCAGCACTGGGGACGTGTCACGACTAGCCTGTCCTGCTCACCTGCCCCGAGATCAGAGCATGGCCACGCTGCTCTGGAAGTGGCAGAGCCATTCCCTCAATCCCATACCAGCTACAGTGTGTGTGTGTCCAGGGGTTTACGCAGGCAGCAGGCAAACCAAAGGCTTCCCGCAGCTCAGAGGCTTCCCATCCCGCCAGCCCCCAGGAATCACATCCAACGTGCGCTTATAGGGACCATACGCAAGGCATTCCCTTAGGCGCCCTTCCACACATGGGCATGCTCGGATGTCGGCTGGGACACGCTGGCTTTTAGGGGAAGGCTCCAAGAGGTTTTAATTTAATGCTGGCGCTTACCCTGGGAAGAATTTCCCAAGTAGGTGGAAATTCATGATCTATATCAACATGGGGAGAAAGGATGGGGAAGGCATCGCGTTTGACAGTTATATTCCTCCTTTTGGGAATGGTTTTGGGTTTTTATTCCCCGGACACTGATACTCCTCTTTCCTGGGAATTCCAGCTGTGTTAAAAACTTGGCCAGTGTTTGCATGTTATTTACACTGGCTTTTGGGTTCCCATGCCCGGCTCCTGTGGTCTGGGGACCCGAAGGACCGCAGGGGCTCTTCAGGCTGGGCTCAGCTCTGGTGGGAGGGAGCTCCCTGTCCCGCTGGTTTGTTTCCACTCAGGATCACACTCACGGCCTGTCCCTGTGGCTCCCAACAGCTCATCCTCCCTTTGCCAGAGGCATCCCAGGAATCCCAGTGTCACTGTGGCCAGTGGCTGAGGGACCCCCCATCCCCACTGAACCCCTTGTTCAGTGGCCCCAGGGGGAATGGGGCTTCCCAGCTCCTTGGGATGATGCTGGCAGCATCCCTCTCGCTGGCCCCAGCCTCTGATGGAGGGAATTAAGGAGCAGATTTTGCTGGGAACAGCCCCCAGGTTGCTCTCACAGGGAAAGGCAGATGTAAAGCTTTGTCCTAGGAAGGACATTAAAGACCTTGCTTCTCCAGAGAAGCACCACAGCATTGGGTTGTGGCCAATGTGACTAAGCCTCCTCTTCCTCTCTGCTCACCCCTCTGTCTGCGATGTCAGGCCTTTTTAAAAGCACCTTCAGTTTTGAAATGCTTTTGCTCAGAGCCCCATTACTCAGGCTGAGCTGGCCCTGCTTCCTGGAGGAGCACTGCATCCCTGACTGATAAGATAAGCTCCCCAAAGAAAGGCTTTGGGACCCTGACTCACTGGAGAAACTGCAGGGCATTTGTGCAGCCTCTAGCACACTTAACTGTTTGATGGGCTTATCACTGAAATTCAAATGTTCATCTGTGTCCGCTGGAGGACGGGCCCTTATCCAGGAGCAAGGTCATCCCAATCAGGTGTGAAGCGTGGAGACTCGCCCTATCTGCACGCCTCCAGCCTGGGTACATATTCACAGCCCTTTCTCAGTCCTGTCCCTAAACCCCTCCTGTCCAGGTCTCCCACAGGGACTCTCCCAGTACCACTGGTGCTGGAGCCCTGCGCCCACTGCTGCTCCCAACCCTCTCCAGGCACTGCCGAGTGTGTCCGTGCCCAGTGGGGCTGCAGCTGGAGCAGCTGCAGGCTGGGATTCCCAATTCACAGGCAGGATCAGGCCCCAGGTTATCGCATGTGCTGCTTCTGGCAGCCCACATCTGGCTTTGCCATCAGGCAATAAATCCCCATAGAGAAGCAGATTTAAGGTCTTGATCCAACTGATCACGGACCCCCCAAAAGCTCCAGACCCCAAATGTTTGCTCAGGTTGCCCTCCTTGAGAAGGCACCAGAAAGTGGTTTCTTTTGCAGGTATGGTAAAGTCTCACCCCAAATGATGCCAGGCCTGGGAGCTCTGATTGCATCAGCAGGGCTGCAGACACACTGATAGGGTGTGAGCGGATGAAATCTCCTGCCATGGACAATAAACCCACGGCAGGTTTGGGAGCAGTTCCTGGACGTGCTTGGCTCTCAGTGGGTCGATTCACTCGGCACTGCTAAGACAGAAGGAGCTTTAGGGCTGCTTCCCACCAGCACCCAAACCCAGCACCCTCCTCTCCCATCCCCAGGGGCTGTCTCAGCACTGGCCCTGCTGGGGTGATGAGTGTGCTGGGGCTCTGCACACCCATCAGTGCCTCTGTGGCAGCAGGACCCAGCAGGTTAACGGGCGGCTCTGGAAGCCCCCAACAACTGCAAATGATCAACCCCACGGGGATTTTTCCCTCCCGACAGTTCTGGAGTCAATTGTCAGCCCTGCTTTTAAAGACACCCTTGTCGGCAGCCCGGCTATGCTTTTCTGCTTCGGAGGAATTCCTCTAAAACAATAATAGTGACATTGTTCCTCACTTTGCTGGCGGTTTTATAGGGCTCACGTTGGAGAAAGGTGACCATGGCTGCCTTTTGGCCACATGTGTTTACACAAGGAAATGCATGTGGGTTTTGGGGTGGCGCCTGGACTCAGCAGCCGCTCTCTGTACTCCTGACCCTTACAGAGCTGCTTTCTTGCTTCTGGGTACGTTTACTGCACTCCAGATGTGAGCTGGCTCCAGCAAGGCTGCGGAGCGCCAGGGATCTGGCATCCCCAGACTCATCAGTCCGTGGGGTAGAATGCCATGGTGGTTGTTTTAAAAGCTGTAATGCGTCTTGGTAACACATCATGATTTATTCAGCCCTTGTTTGACAGGGCGCCTTTATCAAAAGCTGATGCGAAGCCGGGCTGCACCGCACACTCGGGCTCAGCGTGGCTGGGAGCCGGTGCTTCCCTAGGGATGGGCTGGCTGGGAATGTATTGGTGTGGG
>NW_009922475.1:20858-22157 GCF_000696875.1 Nestor notabilis
GGGAGCACCTCTGCAGTGGGGCTGTTGTAGAGAGGAGCCCTGAGGGGTGTTACGAGCAGAGCAATGTCCCCGTTGCTTGCACCAAGGAGCCACAGGGTTGTAGGATGACAGGGTGCCTCTGGGGTTGACAGTCCCATGTGCCACCATCCCGCCTGGCAGAACCTAGACTCACTGCTGGCCTTGCTCTTCAGCACGTGAAAGAGTCAGTGAAAGGAGGGGAAATAGGTGAAAACGGAGTTTGGTGAAAACCATGGCAAACCTGGAGCAGAGCATGGGCAGCGAGGGAGCCCCGGGGGAGCAGAGCAGTGGTGGGGCTGGGGAGTGCCTGCCCTTTCACTAAAACCCATGCTTTGTTCCATTTTTCTGCCCTTTAACCGCATAAACCACAGAATATGGTTACAGGGGAAAAGAGGAAGGGGGACACACAGTTTACAACCTGAAAGCAGCTCGGTGCTGGCCCTGGCTGGCAGTGGAGAGGAGACCAAGGAGAACAAACCCTGCCACGGGGTTTGGGGTGAGCAACTTAGGACAGGGCTCCCCCAGCCCCACATCCTTGCTCCAGCTCCAGCCTCCTCGCCTGGTGCCTCCGAGGTGCCATTCTCATGGGCACAGACAGATGAGGAACACTTTAGCCCCGGATTAAGAATAAGCCTTTGATTTAGGGATATTTATTTGCTTTTTATCATAATGGGGAGAAAAAAAAAAAAAAAAAGAAGAAACAGCAGATAGAAGAGGAAGGAAAAACCCCCAATCTGGGTCAGGATCTCACACTGGCTAGTTCACTTCACAGTTTAAGTAAATAGTTCTCATCCTAAAACCCTTCAGGGTCATATAAATGTGCCTCTTCGCATGGAAGAGACTATTTTGATAGTAGCTGGGTGCCTGATGAATTTGCAACTTTCCCAAACTGTCGGTGTCTAGAATGTGACATGGTTTTACACAGCGAGATATAAAATCCTATCAATTAATCTAACTTTTATTGCACCTCTGGGGCATGAACGTGATGTTATTTAAACAAATGGTTCCCATTACCTTCAATTATTTTATAAATGTTTTTCAGTGATTTATAGGCTTCTATTAAATGGACAATATACTTCTGTGCTCCTCGAGGGGGTAAACAGTAATCTAAGGGGCTGGGGCTTGCTGATCTTTAGTTCTTTTCCTCCTTCCTTTTCCCTGTGCATAAGAAGCTGCCATTTAATTAACGGGGAGGTGGGGAAGAGCCCGGCCAGATGCGCTGCTGACGGCTGCCTGCACCAAAGCCCGGTCCCCCTGCGGCGAGGCGGCAGCTCCCTGCAC
>NW_009922475.1:22280-23514 GCF_000696875.1 Nestor notabilis
TGCCCCCCAGCTGCGCTCGTGCTGGCTGCAGCAGCGTGTGAAAGGGATGCAGACGGATGCCTGGGGTTGTGGGGACTGTTCTGCAATGCATGAGCAATACAGCGCTGCTTCTGCTCGGGACAGTGGGATTAATATCTTGCTCCTCTCATATGTGATGGAAGGAATGTCTCCTGCCTGCGACATGGCCCTGTCTGACACAGAGCTCCCGCCAGCTCTGCAGTGCCTCATGCTTTGGGGATGTGACGCTGCCATCAGCAGCCACTGCACCCGCTTCCCTCTGCAGCCCTGAGCCCCAGCAAGGCCAAACCCCCCCCGGCTGGCATAGGGCAGGGACAACACATCATGTTTTGCAAACCCTGGCCCTTGTGGCTGCCCCATCCCTGGCAGTGTTCAAGGCCAGGCTTTACACAGGGGCTTGGAGCAACCTGCTCCAGTGGAAGGTGTCCCTGCCCATGGTGGGGGGTGGAGCTGGATGAGGGCCCTTCAAACCAAACCATTCCATGGTTCTCCCAGGGTTTTCATTCCAGGGGAGGCAAGGGAAGGCCACAGCAGCAGGACAGGCCAGCGATGGGGACGGTGCAGAGACAGCTTATCTCGGCGGGGGTCACGCCGGGACGTGGTTTCTGGCGCAGTGACCCCGGCTGCAGGACCCCATCCATCTCCCTGCCACAGCGCTCCCCTGCTAACCCTCAGCGCCGCACGCTGACAGACAGGACGGCAATTAAGCCCTCGCTGAACTAATTCACTTGAGCCTGTCTACATTTCAAACAGCTCTGGAGATAGGCTCTGTTTACAGAGCCTGCTGCCGTTTATTATTTTTGGGGGGGGAGTTGCATGGGATGGGGAGGGGAGATGTCAGTGAGGGAAGATAAATAGGGCAGAAGACCCTGTAAAGACAAAGGGCTGAGCGTGGCCCCGCTTGGCCTTGGGACAGGGCAGCTCTGCAGAGGGAGCAAGGAGAGGATTTCCCAGCTCCCAGCTCTAGCTGAGAACGTGCAAAACTCAGTGCATGCACGCAGGGGCTGCTCTATCGCCTGAGCCACCCCAGTGCTGGCAGAGGCAGGGACCGCTCCAGCTCAGGAGCGCTTGGATGGGCTCCATCTCTCCTAATGAATACAATGATAATGTATAGGCGACCCCCTGGCACAGCAGGGCCCTGGCTCTACGTGCGCTCCTTTCCTTTCTGCTGCTGTGGCAGAGCCACAGAGGTTGTGGGGTGCCCCATGCTTCCCTC
>NW_009922475.1:23605-48011 GCF_000696875.1 Nestor notabilis
AACCCCCCTCCCTGAACATACTAGGAAAGCACAGCTCGATGCCGAGGCAGAGCACAGTGTGGAGTGACTGCAGCTACCCTCTACATGCATCCCTGGGAGGGATACCAGGGAGGCAGGAGGGCAGAAACAGGGGAAGTCCCTACAGAGGAGCCATCAGGTTCAGGGAAAGGTGACTTTCCTGCAAGGGAAGATTTGGGGAGCCCTGCAAGGGCACAGCAAAGGGGGTATCACCCCCCAGCATTGCTTTGCAGAGGGATCACTTGGAGGAGGAGATCTGGGCAGGCCTCTGCCCCACAAGTAAGGGGATGCTGCAGCACCGTGAGCGAGAGGGAAGCCCAGACTTGCCCCTACGCAGGCAGGGAAACCATGGCACGTGCCCGACAGAGAGAGAGGACACAAGCCACTGGGGCTGGGGCCACATGGGAAATGCCCATCCAACCCCTCCCTGGGCTCCCAACATGACCTCTCAACCCCAGGACCCGGGTACCACACGAGCTCAGCCCCTCCGCTGCCCAGCGAGCCCTCTGCCACTCGCCGTGAGGGGCTGCCCCTTCCCCGGGGGCTGCGTGACCACCCTCTGGCTCTCCAAAACCAAACCCTAGTTTTCCTGAAAGGCGGATACCTGCCTCCGACCCAGGGCAGCGTATTCCAGCAGCCAGCCCTGCAGCTCTGCCTCCAAGGACAGGCACGAGGAGCATCCACAGACCCGCCTGGGTGTTTTTCTTGGCAAAGGATGACCCCCTCGAAGCTGTTAAACCATTGAAAAGAGCTAATAAGGTTTTACTTAATTAAACAGGGCGAGGCCTCACGATGGCCGTCGTCACTTTTTCCCTTCGGCTTGTGCAACATCCCAGATGGGAATTACACAGCCCCTGCTCAGGACGGGGGCTGCGGAAGCACGGGTAAATACTAGTAATAAAAGAAATATCTTTACCTACCCCCTTGTCTTTCCTTTGCTTAAGTCAGGTCATGTCTGGAAGACAAAAACACCGCTTGGAAGCCAGGGTTTGGAGCGATACAAAGGGGAGTCTTGTCTAAAAGCACTGGCCGGGAGTCAAAGCGGTGAAGCGATCGCTGTCCGGGGCTGTTTGCACAGCAGCGACTCCAAAATCGTATTTCACTGCAGCAGCAGAGAGTCTTCATCGGGTTTCTCCATGTCTCACCTCGGGTCTATTTCTTGCTGCAAGGTTATTAAAAACACTTGAACCTGAAACAGTCTCATTGTGTCCACACGGTTGCTATTTATTATTATAAACAAGGGTGTCGGGGCCATTAAAAATAAATCAAAACGGGTAAAAACTGAGCAAGAAATACAAGGAAACGGAATGATGGAGAACACCCATCCCAACACCCAGGGCTGACAATTCCTGCTCGCAGGAATGTCTTCTGTGCTAGAGAGAAAACAACTTCATTTTTCTTTTCAACCAAACTGCATCCTTTTCCCAGCTGGGGATGCTGAGCTGCAGGGAATGGAAAGAGGAATGGATCCAACTCCCAGCCCCCAGCTGCTCCTGGACTCTGACTGGGATTAGTGCTGGCACACATTGGCTCCCACCAAGGGATGTGGTGTCTCACAGGCCCATCGCCCGCTGCAAACTGTCTGCCCACAAGCAAAAACCAGCCCAGGTTGTGTGTCCCGTCAGAGCCGAGTGAGTGGTTTCTGCAGCAAAGCTCTGCGGTGGGGCTGGTGAGCACGAAATGACGGGTGAGAGCCCCACCAGAAACCTGCTGCACCCTTCAGAGGGCCGGAGTGGAGCAGAGCAGCCCTGGGAGCCGAGGTGCTGCTCTCCTTCTCCTCCCAGCGGGAGGCAGGGCTGGGATGCACAGGAGGGATCGGCACCAGGGTGCGGAATTACAGAGGATGCACAGGGAATGATGTTAAAGGACAAAACCCCGAAATCCCTGGTTATGACTGAACTGTGGGAGCTGCAGGCAAGGACAGGGATCCAGCTGGGCAATAGCAGGCACAGCCGGGGGTTAAATGGTTGGGAATGGGCTGGGTCATTACACCGATGTTCAGAGCACCTCAATTACTCAGCATTCTTGAAAAGCTTTAAAAACCAGAGCAGCTGCATTCTGCTCTCATTCACACCAGGGCACATAAAAACAAATAGCTGTTACTGTACAGAAACGCTAGAAACCTGTGCTTATGGAATTACAAGTTAGAATTGTTCCTGAAAGCAAGACCTCTTGGCTCCTACATGGGAAGACACATAGGCCCAAAGCACCCCTTCACCCCGGCAGCCCCTCATACCCCACCCCTTGGCACCCCTGCGGAGACCCCCTCTTGGAGCAAGAGCTTGAAGTGGCTAAAGAGCAGGCAGTGAGCCCATTGCCCAGCTCCTTCCACCTTTCACAGCAAGTTATTAGTGGTCTGAAGAGCAGAGGCACCACACAGGGGGGAGCAGGGATACTCAAAGCAGAGCCCCCCCATCAGTAACGGTGGGGGCTGATGAGCCAGGTTCAATCCAGCACCTTGCCCATGGTGGGACAGCCGAAACTCAGCCCAGAAACAGCACAAGCCGTGGCACATCATCTCAGCACTGCCGCTGACCTGATCATCTCATTAACACCATCGCTTGATGATTTCTCTCCCATAAACAAGAGCAGTTCACACCCACCATAGCCACCCGCATCCTCTACTAACAAACACCTACGGCCACTCTCCTCTCTCCAGGCCGACACCAGAACCACACGACTCCGTGCCACACAGAGTCCACCTCAGCATGGTTGTACTCAAGCATTTGACTTTCACAGATTTGGCAACAGGGCACATACAGCAGGACCTTGGTGCAGGAGGTCTCTGCCCCATCGAATGTCACTGCTGTAAACTAAGTTGAGGAAGTTTCTGGAAGCAGCAGGCCCACTTGTCTGGATCACGTGTCTTTCAGATGGTCTCCACAAAGAAAACAGGGATGGTCTTTGGAAGGAGTAACAAATCCACACCTTATTGTGAGCTGAGTACGTGTTAATAAGAAAGAAGATGCTGAAAACCCACTCCCACGCTGCTGCATTTTAGGATAGAGACACACATGCTTTCACCAAGGCAACAACAGGAGTCTTTGCTCTGTCAGGGTGGATTTCATCATTTTGCAGGTTTCACCCCATTTCTGACTCTACAGTCCCTCTTGTTTCAGCTCCCTGCTCACTAGCATACGCAACTCTCATTAGCTGCATTGCATCGAGCCAGTGGAGACATGCAATAAAGCAACCCTGCAAACAGTGCTCCAAGGGAGAACCCTTCCAGCCTAATGCTGGAATTCCATTTGCTAAATCCAGCCTAGATACACAATTATTTTCATTAAATGCTCCAGTTTTGCCCATGCCCTTAACACCTGCAGCTTTCAAGCCTTTCATACGAATAAACACCTTTATAAGGTGAGCTCTCCCACTGCACCTCACCCCTCGCAGCGCCAGCAGCTTAAAAGGAAGGAGACCAAGGTCAGCTGCTGCACTTGCTGCAGCACCAGCCCTGAGGTGCAAAGTCATCCCCTGGGAACCAGCCCCAGGACACTCCTGTCTGTAGAACAGCATCTGCAAGCATGTATCCTGCACCTCCAGCAGGACCCAGCTTTGGTGTAAAATGGTGTTTGGTTCAGGGTTAAAGCAGGCCAGGTCTTGGAGAACCAAAGCATTAAAACCCAGTGAAAATGATGGAGAGCCTTAGGAGGGTCTTGTTTTACACGAGTGGGAGACCAGAGAGGGTCATTTCTCATCACTCTTGTTTGAACACCAAAGCTCATGGGTGGCATTAGGGATATTTCAGGAGAACCCCACATCCAAAACTCATTCTGTTTTTTTTCTTTTAGATATGTAATAATTAAAAACACAGCTCTACATGCTGGATTTAATGAAATCCTCCCCTTCTGGCAGGCCTACCCCAGCCAAATCTGACCTTAAAATGAGTGGACAGTGACCCTTCAGAAGAAGGGACACTGAAAGCATTTTTGTTGTACTTGCAGGCTGAGGGGAGAAGGGACACAGGACCCGGGACTGTGTGTTGCTGGGAAGCATGACGACACCCAGGGAAGGAAGGGAACGCTCTCAGCCTTCTGGCCTAAATTATCTGCTAACACAAATAATCAAGTTCCAGGGACCACACTGCTCTGGCGCCACGAAAACAAGGGGGGGGCCAGGCCCCAGCGATGCACAGCGAGCAGGTGGCAGCCACAGCCTGACCCATGCAGGATATTCCAGCACGATACACAGAGTCCTGATGCTCTCCGAGGAAGCCAGCACCACTTCCAGTATCGTGGGAAGTTTTTAATGGCTCGCTCAAGGCGAGGCCTCCGAGATGTTTATATTAATACTTACATGTTGGATAGCCGCTCATTTGGTCTCAGCTGGAAACCCATCCAAGCAGCTGAGAAACATCTGGCTGCTAACCTTGGACAACGGCTAATCTGGTAGCCCAGGGATTTAAGAGGTCTCTTTGGAGGGACAGAAGTTTGGCAGATACCTCACCGAGATCCCTGTTCTGCTACGGCTGTTTCCCGAGTCCCGCGGACTGCTCAGCGATGACACATGCAGCTGATGCACACCCCGACCCCACATCCCAGTCAGAGTGATCACAAAAAGGCTGTAATTCAGATATTACTCCCAATTTCCAGGAATACTGAAGGTGTGTGACTGTGTGTGCTCCCCCCTCCTCAAAGGGAGCAAAAGCAGCTGTTTGCTAGCACACAGAACACCGATCTCTCCATAACCCTGCCCTACGCTGAGTGTGTGCAGGATCAGTGCCACCAGCCCTCCAGCCTCTGCTCCAGCTTCCCTCTGCCTGTGTTTAGTACCAAGCAAGCACAAAACTGCCCCAAAAAGCCTCCACCACAAGGCAAACAAAACTCCTGTTCTCCATATATCTGGAGACTTCTAGCAGGCCAATTATTAACATGTGGTTTTAAAGCAGCTCTATGAGAGGAGCAAGTAGAATGGAAAATGGACTCATTTCTGATGGAAATGACTCAAAAGCTTGCTTCCCTTTTCCTTCCCAAACTCCTGTGCTTTTTTTGCTTGTTTGGGGTTTTTTTCCAAAAGAAACTTCAACTTTGGCTATCCTAAAACATTCTTTGGTGAGCAAAGAGCTAATGAAATAAGCCAAAGTAAAAGAATAGATATTGAGCAACAGAGAGGGAGAACGACTTGTAGACAGACCATTTGACATTTATTCTCCCTTCCTATCACCCATTAAGATACCGCAGGGCTTTCTAGACATGTCAGGGCAAAGCCACCACCAACCTGGCTCGAAAGGCAGAAAATCAGGACAGGACCCACGTTTCTGGAAACCCTCTGTAGGCTTTATTTAAAAGGAGATAAGGATGAAAAGGTAACAAGATGCTTGACAGATGTAAGATGATGAGAATCTAGCTTATCTCCTGCTTTTTTGTTACAACGAAGTATGGGTGACATTGGGGAAAATGTAAAGGCACAAGCACCAAGGACGTAGCACCAAAAGAGGACTAGGAAGAAGACGCTCAATACAGGCTAAAAAGGTCTGTCCCAGCAGAAGCTGAGCATGCTGCCTCTGGTCCAACAAAGCACTTAAGCATGTGCCTAACTTAAGTTTTACTTCACTGGGGCTCTTCACAGGCTTAGAAGTTAAGCACATTCTCCAGCAATCTGCTACAGACCGGACAAACAAGTAGCTAGTAAAGGACCCGAATCTTAGTCAACAGCAAGATTAGCGTGCTTTGGAAAGCACCCAGCCAAAGATTACTGTACTATGGCAATTTCCACTGATTTAGGAACACTCTAAGCCATCAGGAAAAGCTTCTTAAATATAAAATAACACACAACAAAGTTTAGATATTAATAATACCGCTATCACATTCTCTTCACCTTCTTTCAGCTCCAGGTAGGTGGAGCTCGAAGCAGAGCTCTATCATTATCTACAGATACATGCAGAACTGGAACTCCCTTGTTTCAGTGTAAGCTGGTGCCAGCTTGAAAAACACCACTGAATTCACTGTGCTGTTTCTTGATGTAGGAAATGCTGTCCTGTAGGTAGAGCACCGACCTCAAATGCCTAACGGCCAACTCCCACAAACAGCAAGGTAAGCCACAAATAGCTCCTCCAACTCCAGCAGCATACCACAAAGGCTGGTATTTGGCATAGGAGCATGTCCCACTGCATATCTCTGTCGGGTTTGTTTCCCTCCTTAGAAATGTCATAACTTAACACTGTCTCTCCACACTGCGTCTGTGGCAGTGCCACCGGGAGCTCCAGCATCATGGCTCAAAAGCAGCTCTAAGATAAACAGCCTGGAGCAGCCAGGACCCATGGGCACAGTGGCTGCTCCTCCTGCTCTGCTCTGACCGACTCCAGGGATGCAGCAGCTGATGACACCTTTTGGCTTAAAAATTAGTTCTCTAATGGTAGTGGAAGAAAATTAGTAAGTCCAAAGCACTACAACAAGTTGTAAGTACAGAAAAGGCATATTTAGGCATATACTCCCTACATACACGCACAGAGCTTAATTACAACAAAGCAAGAAGCAAAAAACAATGTCTTTATTAATCATTAAAATCTCACTGCAGTGCTGGCTTTCCCCCTAGCAAGTTAATGCTGTACAGTGAGAAAGTAATGATCAACAGGCTTTTAAAACTGAAAGTGATTCAGGATAAATATGAACAGTGGTTCCCACAAGAAAACTTAACATTTCGATGGAGCAGCATTTGCACCTTACTCAGACCCAAGCCTTGCAAAGCTTGCTAGCTCCCTCTACCGTCTTCATACTGCAACCAGAGTCAAAACCTTTCTCCACATCCTTGGGAAGCACTGGCAGGTGAGGGAAGGGTTTTATATCCGGCTTATTTGGTGCAAGGATGGCTCTGGGACCCTCTGCAGGGAGCAGGAAGGGCAGCCGCATGGCCACCTCCTGCTCAAACCAGTCCCTGCCCCGAGCACTGCTTCAGCAGCACCTGCTCCAAGGAACAGCATTTATTTTATGGCCAATCCACTCATTTTATTTATTATCCCTTCATATCTTTCTATTACGAGACACTGGTTCAAGACATAAACTGTGGGTCAGTGGGGATCAGCTGCCACTTTGCCTTTACACTGCCAGCGTGAAGATAAATACAGGCAAGACATGTTTTTGTTTCCCCACCTTACTTCTGAAGCCCAATCAACCAAGCTGTAGGATGAGAGGTCTCTTCCACTACGTAGTTTGTAGGTTACATAAACTGACAAAACTACAACGTGTAGATTCAATGCAGCTGACTCTTGGGGCTCTCCAGACCGCTCCTGCTTGGTTGAGAGGGAACAGAGCACTAGAGCATTGACATGTCCAAAGAGTGCAACTCCCAGGAGAGAAAATTCACAGTGAACCCCGCTGTGATTTTCAGGTGCCACCTCACTTCATGCGGCAAATGTTACCACCACATGGCTCTTGCCAGCACAGTCCAGGGCAGAGTGGAATGCTCTAACCTGTACAACTCGCAGAGCAAACTGGACAGTTTCAAGGTTTTAAAACTGTTACTTGAGGTACAAAGGTCAGGGGAGGCCCCAAACATGCACCAACCAACTCCAAAATAGGGCAAGGGCACTTAACAACAGCTCTGAAAAACAGAGATAATTGAGCAGCATGCTATAATTATCGAGCATTGTTCCAATTCCCGTTTAACATCTTCACATACCAAGCTATTTTAAATAAACACCCACACATGATGCTGACAAAGTATTAGTCTTGATAGATACCCTCTGAGCTACCAAAGGACTGAGCAGGATTCCAGGCTAGAAGCCAGCAGCAAGTTTCACAAAGTTTCGTTCACAAAAGGTCATTCCCTTTTTCATTCCTAACCCAGGAAGAGCCTTGTTTCACCACAACACCCAAGTGAACGCACGAGTACCTTCTGGCAATCCTCTGAAGCTGAGATGTTTTACACTTGGCAAAGGCTGAAATCTCACAGCCCCGTTTCACATCCAGATCTGGAGAGGTCAGCTTTTTACACTTCACTATTTGAGGGAAAACAGGTGAAGTTTCAGGACGTGAAGCTCTCCTTGAACTTGACAGCGTTAACATGCAGCTGTGTGGGGATTTGATCTCCTCAGGACTACAGCACATAAAGGTCACTGCAATGACAGAGCACCTTCAGGCAGCACGTGTACCTGGAAAGTCACTTCAGCAGTTCCTCAGCATCATGTAATGTTACCAACTGCCAAGTCTATGGGAGTTTGAGGTTTAATCTACAACTAAAGATTCTCCTTGGCATAGCAGCAGCAACTGGATAAAGACAATTGCCTTTCACCACCAGTTTACATACTGTTAGCTAAACATGATCTGTAGGAAGATACTTCCAACAAATCAAGAATTCCATAAGGGATCAAAATTCTAAACATAAATACAATTAAAGCCTTCTAATATTAATGCACACTTTTTATTATATTAAAATCAGGCAATGGTCTGATACAATAAAAAGGCTGCTTATGGAATACTGTTATGTTAAACTTTAATTACAGAGGATGTTAAATCCTTACAACTAATATTTTCCTCAAAAGAGTTAATGGAAACATCAATTGTTCATTGACTTGATAGCTGCTGCTTTAAAATGTGTTCATTTTTACTCTTTTCCTTTTTTTTTTTTCCTTTTTTTTTCTCCTTTTTTTTTCTTTTCTTTTTTTACACAAACACTGAATTTGTTCATAAAACTCAGGACACACTAGGTTGGTTGTACGTAAGCTTGCATCCACATTTCAGCAGTTAGTGGTCCGAAACAGTAAACCAGAAAAGGCAGTGATTTGCCAGGATGCAAAGCCAATCAAGGTCCTCAATCTGCTGTACGCACCAAAATCTTCACTGAGGAGATTTCTCTTCTAAGACTTACAGAATCCTAAGGAAATCTACCACACTTATTTGATTTGTCTGTAGTCGTCACATCTTTAGAAGGGCCAAACATAAGTGCAACATTTTGTTAATTAACATTCTTGGGTCAATCCAAAGCACCAAAATACAACTATTTGAGCTGGAGTGTGTGTTCAGAATCTCTGTATGCAGGGTTTCCCCATAGCAGTTTGGCAGCAGCAGAAGGTTTCAGCAATCCTGGTAAATTACTGCTCTTTTCACCACGTCAAAAGCCTATCTAATAACATCAGCCGTGGCCAGCTTGGCGGTGTGGCAGCAGTGCTGGAGGGACAGGGGAAATCCAAGTTTGCGAGCAGAATAGATACTCTCGTTTCCCAGGCTGGTGAAGACTAAATTTGTTGCAAAACCAAAATGATAAGCAGGAGGGAACAGGTCAAGTTATTGCCCCAACGCTTACCCCTGCTGGCCAGGGGTGAGAAGAGTCACAAAGAGGGGCAAAAAGAAAGCAGCACCCCCACTAAAAAGAGGGGAAGAGGGAAGAGATTAAAAGAACCCTGAATCCCTCACCCAAAGCCCACATCGCTAGTGAGGGGGACCAGGAAGAGAAATACAATCTATGCCTTGGCCAAAGGGAAGAAGGATGCTAGCCCCAAGATCAGGGCATTTAAAAAAAAAAAAACAATAAAAAACCCAAAAACGACCACAGTCACATTCAGCCTTTACTAGAGATAGCACAAAGGGAGGGATGACTGAGGTTAGCACACATCCCCATTAGTAGTCCATAAAGCCCAGTGTAGTACTGGAACCAAAAACCTTTGTGTCTACTCTAATAAATAGCCCTGAGCTTCGACTCTATTGCAAAAGACAGAAAAAAACCCAAACCCTAGGCCAGACACACAGCAAGGTGATTGTGGGATGGATGCTTTCACAGTTACGTTAGATGTGCCACACTGGTCTTGACAGTAATAAATTTAAATAGACTTTTCCTGATACCAGAAGTTCAGCTATGTGGACAGTGGTTACATGACAGGATTATTTGTTATAGCACAACTTATATTTCAAATGAAGAAAAAAAAAAAACCCAACCAAAAAAACCCCAAAAAATTAGTATCATTTACAGTATCTCATGAAAAAACTTCCTTTGAATGGGAACTTCCTTTCCAGTATTCTGAGGTCTACAAGATGCATCTAGAAAATTTACTACTGTGGAAAATGAAGACAGCTTAAATTGAATAAGGGGGGCATGGTTTTGTTTTTGTTTTGTTTTTAATTAATTGCTGTAACATTGTCCTTCAGGTGGCTGAGGAAGTTTCATATTTTCTTTAGACATCATTAGACGCCGAAGCTCTTGCAGAACAACTTTGATACTATAAGAATTCTGCCATTTTGCTAGGACTGATATGGCTCTGGGGTCCACCTAAAATAGACAAAGAGATCATTCCTGTCAGAATCGGTATGTTTGATACACTTAAAACCCCCCCAAACCCTCCAACTAAAGAGGCTGTAAGAAGTCTGAGTGGGAGAAACCAAAGCAAGCAGAAGCAAGCAAGCAGTTTCCTAAAAGCATAATAAATCCCCGCATGATGCAACTACTTGTGAGTTGCAAAAGGGCAGGAAAAGTCAATTCCACATTTTTGATTTCAGAACACACTTGGTGTGTCCACTTCCCTCCTACCCCCTTTTCCTTCTCAAGGCAAATGGCACCAGCAAGCAGCAAAGAGCTAAGCAAGTTGCAAGTATAAAACAAAGCATTAATTGGAAGCTGCACATGAAAACCACGTTAAAACGAATAAAACAAAAAACTTACCACTCCATTAGAACTATTTACTCCATTCATATTAATTTTTGTTACAAATCTTACAAATGGAGGTGCTTCTGGATACTTAGGCCCACATTCTATTTTAAGGCTGTATATTCTGTTTTCATAAATTGTCTGAGGGGAGAAGAAAGGGAGGAAAACAATCACATCAGGCAGTTCAGTGAGCATTTGGTTAAAACAGTGGTTACTTTAGGGACATGTAAACTACTAAACATGAGGGCAGCCACTTATATACTGTGCTGGCTACCTCTGGTTTGGGTTCATTTTCTAATATTCAGAGTATCAAATGCTCCCTCTTCAGGGTAATAAATTCTACTGGTCTTTTAAGCATTGAATTTTCATATAAAGAATGAAACTGGCATTGCTTCCCATTCACCAGCTGAAGAGACTTTTTTAATCATATATATAGCTCAGACACCTACTTTTCAGCTAATCTTTATAAAGCAGCTTTGTTTTACCAGTCCACTAACCAGACTCTCTTCCTTGAAATTGAAGCCACAGCTTTAACTTAGGCAACTGCTTAAAGTGAGCCAGCCCTAGAACTGCACTTGAAAAATACCTCCTTGGTCATAAACCAATGTGCTGGTTCTCAGAAAGGGGAATGCTCTGAGATTGAGCCCATTGCAAAGTAAATCGGGATCCCAAACAGCATTGTCACTGTTTCCACTGCACTAACTCTGTTATACTTCACAGCTAATAGAAATCCTGGATCGCCAGTTCTTAACTAACCAACCAATGGATATAGATGAGAGACTACAAGGCTATATTGAATCTTCAATATTTAAAATTCATTAAGAGAAACAACCGTTAAGGTTATTCTGCATTCTGAGAGTAACTCTTTTTGATGTGCTGAGCCAGTGCAGCCTGGCACAGAGCTCCAGCTAAGCTGGGCAATGCAGGCAGCTGGCAGAAGTATACAGCAGCAAAAGGATCATCATGGGGCAGTTTAGGCAGACAAGATCTCCAGATTTAGAGCTTCTGACATGACTTCCTGCACCCTCAATGCTATAATGAACATTAAACTCACAAGGCAGCGACCACAACCAGAAATCCAGAACGTGAGAGTGCAGAAGCCCAGAAGCAGCTCCCGCTCAGCTGTGGCAGCAGAGCACAACACTCCACCAGGATCTTAAGAACAATATATAACTCCCTGAAATCCCTTTCAGGGCCTGTTACACCCCTGGACATCTTAATTTTTCCCTTATTAATGAGCTTTTGATGCAAAGCACTACCAAAAACATAAGAACTGACTTCCTGACCCAGCTGCTTCCCACGTGTGCAGACGAAGGGCCTTTAAACCAGCACTGGCCAGTGCTGGCTGACACCAGTGCCTCTTGGTCACTCCTCCAGCACCTTGGCCAGCCAGCCTTTCAGATGCCCAGCCATGGCAGTGACAAACTGAGTGCTGTGACAAAATTTTGGGGAGAAAAGTTATCTGTCAGCTCTGCTCGGCCTGCCCAGGTCTGCTGAGCCCCTGAGTGTGCCTTGTCCACAGGGCAACTACAGCCCAGAAGTTCGTGCAGGTTTTTAGGGTCTTTGCAACTAAGCACACCACATGAGGACTGCTGAATGGAAACCCTTGCCTGTGCACATGCCCACAGCCCATATAAAATATGTACAGATAAAGCTGAAGTTTTGACAGTGCCACTATTTTTAAATAGCTTGTATAAACAAGATGAATCACTGGCTGTGAAACTATCCACACAAAGTCTGGGAAGGAGAAGGATGCTTCCATGTATGGTAGCAGGGACATGCAGAGCAGCAGCACATATCTAACTCTGCACCACGGTTCATTTTTCCCTCCGGGATGCCCACGATAAGATTCTTCCACCTGCTTCAAGCATGACTGCTTTCTACCCAGAAGGAAATAGGATTTTCATTTTTATTTCCCCATTGCCAGAATACTCACATCCTAGTAAGAAAAAAAATGGTAATAACGTAACGAAGTATGAACAGCACTGAAAGCAGGACAGCAACTTATCAAACCAGAATGACTCAAAGTTCCCAGAATCTCTCCCAGTACAGCCCATTGCCTTCAAGCAATAAGAAAGCATGATGCTTTTGGAAAAAAAATCTATGTTCTTAAGTGTGTCAGAAGGGCGAAAGAGGCACAGCTGAAACATCTTCCATGGTAGTCCTCCAGCCTTGGCTGGCCCTGTGACATGAACTACACATTTCTATCACTGCTGGTAAGTCAGCACACGTCTGTTTGCACACTGCAGTTTCTATTTAATTTTCTAAATTGGATTTCAAGGTTGCTTAAATTCTCCATGAAGTGTATGCCCACAGCGAGCTTTCTTCACAGTCTTACTGCAGGCTCATTAACACTCTCTTAATGTTCTAAAATCAAATGCTGTTCTAGAAAATTATTTGGGCATATCATAAACACATGAAATGATCACAAACAGGGAGATGTTAACAATGGCAGACAAAAAAGTAAACAACACTTCTGGATGGAAATACTGCACATGTAATGCCATTTTAATACAAATACTTGTACAACTTCATGGTGTGTCGGAAAAGGCAAGTGACAGAAGGGAAACACATAGGGCAGTAGCATGGTTAAAGATTTCCTGTAAAGGTTTCCATATAATAGACAGAGAGCACTGGAATTATTGAGAAGTGAAACTGAGGCCAGATATAGAAGACAACATCTACTATTGAAGACAACATCTACTATTGCAGGAAGGAGAATCAGCTACTTGCACTACATGGCAAGGATATTAAGGAAACAGAACAGAGATACACAGTGAAACTGGAGAAACAGTCAAGTTTTGGGTTTAGAATACATGCATATGTACAAGGCACAATTAAGTCCTCAAGTTCACTACCAGAGTGGAGACCCGCAGTTTAGTAGGGTTTGAGGGGAGAAGAGAGTGAGAATTCAACAATACCACCACAAAGACGAGTAGCATTGTAAGAAGCTACTTTGGGAAAGAACATTCAGAGAAGAAATTAAATTCATTAAAATCTGAGTGTCCCAAGTTAGCTGAAACTCTACAAGAGCAAGTCAGTACTGCTGCAATAAAAACCAACCCATAAACTCAACAAGAAACAGCAGAAAGACTAGCAGTACTGGACAAAACATCCACATTTTACCTACATTAGCTCCATATGTAATCTCACTAGCCGAAGGATTTTAAACCTTGCTGTATTCAAGAGTACAGGATACTAGAATCCTGGAATCTCAAAAGTTATGTCTTAATGAATCTGTAAATATAAAGCAGACATGTAACAGAACTAACCAGAGAAAGGCACTAAAAATATTCCAAATTAAAATCAAAAGACACATAGATACATGAACCCCATTATTATGTGGAACTTGAACCTTCAACGTAGATCACTCGCTAAAGTGTTTTTTCGCTCATTTGTGCTTTGCTTTCTACTTCAGTTAGATTAAGAGAAGAAAAGGGAGAAGAAAAATACAAGTAACAGCACCATTTTAATATTTAAGCAGATAACTTACTCTTGGAGGTCCAATAATCATTCCTGTCCATCTTGTAAGTGTCATGTCTTCGTCGTCTTCAAGGCCCCAGCTAACTGTTCCATCACCTACTCCTTTCTGACCTTCCTCAAGTTCTTCCAACAGACGAAAATTACGAGGAACTTTTACTCCTGAAAAAAACATCAGAAAAATATTTTGAGTTGAGAAATCTGGTAAAGAAATAAAACTGAAGTAATTGCACTGATACTTGTGGTCATGCTGCAGAAAATGTTTTGGGTAAATCCATAAAAATATCACCTGTTTTTGAATGACAACATTTCAACACTATGAAAAGGATACTCCTATATTTAGCTTGGATTTTACAAGCAAAATCAAGGTGTCCACAATTAAACACACTAGAAGGATGACAGGCCAGGTATTGGGGCTGGCAGTAAAATGACAGGAAATCTCTGTCCATTCAGAGATACACACAGTATTATGGAGCTCTAATTAGCACTTGTCTGCATGATTTATAGTACAAAAATTTAGAAGATTCTACAAAATGAGAGGCTTGACTGCACTCAACTTACTCAGAGCTTTTAAAAACACCATTTAAATTTTAAAAATACCATTCAAGGCAAATAAAACTCGTAACAGTAGGTTAATCTGAAGTTAATTTAAGTGGGCTTTGTCAGCAGCAATAGCGTCCTTTGTACTCATGACCTCTACCATCAAGGAACTTACACACTTCTTAGATGTTGGCACATTTATCCTCAAAACACACAGCAGAACAGGGAAATTTTCTTATCTCTATTCCATTAATAGAAAACAATGGCATAGAGAGCTTATGTGACATATCCAAGCTCACACACTAAGTCAGTGGCAAAAAGGGTTCTTGAACCTAGGCCAGAGGGGACTTAATTACTCATTCTCCTTCAAGGTATCTGTAGCTCAATCATCACAAAACATAAATGCAGCCTAGGCCACCACTTCTCTTTTGTATTGGGTTTGTACGGCAAGCTTTTGGTAGCAGGGGGGGCTACAGGGGTGGCTTCTGTGAGCAGAAAGCAACCCCTGTGTCCAAAAGAAGCTTCCCCTGTGTCTGACAGAGCCAATGCCAGCTGGCTCCAAGACAGACCTGCTGCTGGCTAAGGCTGAGCCCATCAGCATAGTGCCTCTGGGACAGGAAGGCACAAAAACCCGCCTGCGTAACACCAGCAGCAGGCAGGAGTGAGAATATGTGAGAGAAACAAGTCTGCAGACTCCAAGGTCAGTGAAGGAGGGAAGAGGTGCTCCAGGTGGTGGAGCAGATTCCCCTGCAGCCCATGGAGGTCCATGGTGGAGCAGATCTCCACCTGCAGCCCAGGGAGCAGGCTCCTGGCAGAAGCCGTGGCCCTGTGGGGAGACGAGCCCGTGCGGGAGCAGATTTGCTGCAGGACTTGTGACCTCATGGGGGACCCACGCTGGAGCAGCCTATTGCTGAAGGACCTCACACCACAGAATGCAGTCCTTGATAGACACACCTGACATGGTCTAGTTGAGGCGTCCCTACCCATGGCAAGGGGGTTGGAACTAGATGATCTTAAGGTCCTTTCCAACCCTAACTGTTCTATGATTCTGTGTTCAAGGATACCCCAAGGAAGCATGATTCAGTAACACGGCTGCATGAAGAGAAACCTGGAGTCAGAAAAGTGGCACCAGAAGAAGCCAGACCTGCACTGGCTCTACCAAAGCACACGTGTGGGGGCTGCAGAGCACGAATCAAACACAACTCCATGCCAAATCTGCATCTTCAACTGCCAGCGAGACCGCGCTGTTACCATGGCTGCTGAGCAATACCAATCTTTGGCTGCAAACGGAAATGAGTCAGTTGGGGCTGGTGAAGCCATCCCCCTAAGATTAACCAAGCCCCGAACTACTAGTGGTAAGAAGACCTCTTGGGAACCACTGTTGCTTCCCCTGCACAAAAAGCTCCAGCATCTCCCCTCTCAGTAAGTTTTAAAAGCATGCAGTGTGTATTTTGTGTACCTTGGGCACGTGAAGGTTCAAGTATGCAGTTCATACCTGAAACATGACCAGCCACCCCATTTTAACTACATTCCCAAAGCTCTCCATGCTGAACAGAGAAGAGAGCAGTCTACCTCCAACACAGTGGATAAGAGAGCTGTGGGACAAGAGAAACAGATGGAGTACAAGTTGAAAGACAAGGTGCCACCTTTACTTACACACAACAAGCTATTTCACTACTGCAGCAGTGGATGCATGGGAACGCTGGTGATGGGGAATGACTCAGGGCTGCGATGCCTGGAGCTGCTGTCTGGGGTTCAGCCCTGCCTGCTGGCGCCCAGGGAAAGAAACAGCCAGCAAAGGAAGACAAAGAAGAAACAAAAGCTCCTTTTGGAGGGTGAGCTCCACCCTTGGGTCTGAGAGAGCTCTTCAACAATGCAGGTGATGCCACAAAGGAAACTGTTGGTGGTTATTATTAGAAACCCAACCCGAGCCTCTCCGCACTCACGGCAGCAATAAGCTGAAGCCAGCAGAAGACCTGCCTTGAATGTGTCGTGTTGATAAAAAATACTCTCTGTGGACCACAACATCGTGATGCTTAACAAACATCCTCTCAGTCTCTGTACTTCAGCACTTGATAATACCACTCCATATTTACCGGTGGTTCAAAGATAATTTACTGATATTTACTTAGACCAAAACAAATAACACAGGAGGAATCAGCTTTATGGTAAGCACACACAGGCCACGCATTAAAGGAGGCAACAAAAACCATTGCCTGTCCACCCTCTCTCTGCACATCACACTCCCTGTTCACAGAGTGAGGCAGGAATCCCGTGTGAAGAAAGTTAAGTGATCATGTAATTAAAAATGACATCATCATATATATATTCGAGAAGGCCACAACCAGGGCTGAAAGGCAGCTTTAACTGTGACATTTGCTAATCAGAGCTCGGCTTGGCTTTACAACCTTACAGGAAGAGAAGGCCACTTTACTTCTGAGCCCTCCGCAGATCCAGCTGCTCTGATTCAACATGAATCAGAGCCAGAAGAGTCAAACAGGATGGTAGAGTTCTGACAAGTCTGAGGTCTACAGAGAGCTAGCTAGTCATCCTGTGCACTGGCTTCCTATCACATGGAAAACGTTAACATAAATTACTATTAATTCCACAGCAACTGCTCACTTGAGAGCACTACAGAACATGAGTAGCAAAAGGAGGTGCCAAAAGGGAAATACATTGTAGTCAAGATTTTATGCACTTCACAGACAATAAAATTATCATGAGAGATGATTGGTCACTTTACAACAAACCACCCTGTCCAACAGCATCACTGCCTTCTAAAATGTTTTAATCCCTTATGCTAAAGCTCAGAGGTGTAACAGAAGAGAAGCACCTCAGCCACTACAGAAGGCAAGTTCAGAGTCAAATCAACGACAGTAATTCAGCTCCTCCCTGACACGTCCTCAGGAGATGCAACAGGAAGAAAAAACACACATATACATATACAAGACTATGGCCATATGATCACAAATGTTTTAAATTATTTCTGAATAACCTGCCCTTAAGGAAGGCAGAGTAAAAGACCAGATTTACCCTTCTGTCAGCCTGGAAAGATGCACAAAGCCATTAAGCCAACCCCATCTCCTCTTCACTTGCAATGGCCTGGAGCACTCATGGTCAGCTACCACATCCCACTGGGACCCCAGCCTCAGAAACCACACAAGCTTTATCACTTGTAGTTGCATGCAAACCTATCATCATGTTTGCTCTCCACCAAGATTCCTAGAAAGTGACCTGATCTTTTCTAGGCATACGCAGTATTTGGCAGACGACTTCCATGGCTAAATCATGGCAGATTCAGAGTTAGGAGATGTCCTGCACCAGCTGACACAACCATGAGTCAACTACGTGTCATCCTCCCGCCCCCCAGTAAATACCTTGCATAATCTTTTCAGTGTAGCAATGGAGACTTTCAAGGTAGTAACCAAACCAACCTGTTTTTCTAAGAGTAAGAAAACCTAAATAAAGCAAGAGGCAATTAAAAAGTAATCAGTTTGTTGAAAGTATTTTGTTATGCATTTTAATTTAGCCTTTGCTATGGCTCAAGAACACTCTCAAATAGCAGTTTCCTTTGAAACAAAAATACAGTAATATCTAGATAATTGCTTCACTTGCTGCTTGCCTGACCACAGAGAAACACTCCTAAAAATGGAACTGAAAAAGCATTTCCAAGCAAAAGGAGGTATTTACTATTAATCGCAACAGCAAACCTATGAAAGTTAAACGGTAACTGTACTGACAAGGTACGATCTCCAATGACACAGGTTTGTACAGTCTTTCTGAAAGCTCACCTTTTAGTAAAGGTGCATTTGTGAAGCCTCAACCCTGAACACTAGTTCACCAGTTACAAAAAAGCTGATGACATATTTTTATGGAAAACTAGAGACCCAAACTACACCAGAGACTGAGTTTTCCAGAAAGTGAGGATGTGTACTTTATGAAGTTTAAAGCTGCAGTTAAGAAGCTGCTAGGTTTTGGGTGACATCCATCCTCTTCAGCCTTCAAATGGAATCAGGACCTTCTGTTTTCACCTAATACCAGTGCTGCCAGGCAGACCAGTACTGATGAGCCTTCGCTACCACAACTCCTCACAACCCAGTTGTTTGCTAAGCATCAGTGCAAGACAGAGACAGCAAGCTGAAATGAGGACACCAGGAGTTTGACTGTGCCTGGTCAGAATCGCAGGAAGGAAAGTACAGAATTGTTCCTGGAAGACAGTTAAATGCCAACTTGGATTTTTAAAGAGCCTCAAGCACCCTCAGATTTACTTTATATCACAGCACTACTAAAGATGCACAACTGAATGTGTCTGACAATAGTTTTAAGAGTAATTTACCAGCCTGAGAGTTTTCTCATCTTAAATTTACACTCATGGGAAGTACATTATATGTTTTTAACAAGTTACAATCAACACTTTGTGACAGACTATATTTTTTAATCTTTCATTTTCCCCAGTTAGACAGTGGAAGCAATTCCACATTCACAGAAACCTTAATAAGCTGAACGCAGCACAGTGAAACAAGATGGACAATGCACCTTTGAGAGTAGACTCTCTACTTGAAGCATTTTCATCAGTGTCTGTAGAACAAAAACTACACCTCAAAAACTTCAGGAATACATTTCTCTTTCCTTTCTAAAGCGAAATCAGGTTACAAACATTTCTCTTCAGGATTCCAGGACAAATACACAGCACAGCAAAGCACACAGAAACTGTACTTCACTCATTGGGGGCTCTAAGGAGAGGAACTCCCATTTTGCTGAAGATTTCTTGACATCTTCACTGATAACGGGCAACTCAACACATCGCCCTTTCAGGCCAATTTCAACTCTGCTTCTGTACTAGCTCCTAATTTACAGTAGCTCAAGTGAGCTGAAATCCAATAGCTTTTTACACTTCTGTTGCTTAATACATTAAAGCCCCTTCTGTTGCTTGTTTTTTGTGTATTTGATATTAAGCCTTAATTACATCTTTTCCATTTCTCACCTCTTTGCAGAGACTGCAACTACTGAAAATTTGATAGCTTACCCTTGCAGCACTGCCATTGTAAAAAACTAAGTAAATCATTCCTCACTCCACTGGTATAGAAAGTTTCTGAAGTGATGGAATATATTAAACTGAATAAAAAAACAAAAAAAGCAACCATCACAAAAGCTTTGGGAGACAGGAACTTCACATTTCTTGCATCATCTTCAGAGTTGTGATTTCCACTCTGATAATGCAGACAGGTACTGAGTTATTTTGCAGATCCAAAATAGCTTCCTGAGCACTTGACACAAACTGAAGTGTTTTCTGTTGTGTAAGCCAGAGAACTGGTTCTGTCTTTCAACACTTTAAGAGCACTTTACTTGGAAAGAGATCATGTTAAAACATTTGTCTGATGCTGACTGGCAGCATCACCGAGGTCTGAAGCCAAATACATCTTGTTAGATGCAGAAGAGTTAAAATCAGATGCAATCCTGTGGCTTATATCACAGCTGAAAAGTGAAACATTACCAGCTCAGCTAGAAGTTAGTCTAGAAAAGAAGTCACCTTGAACAAGCATCCTGGACGAAATCTTTACACTAAATCTCACCAGGGAAAACCCCACCGTTTCCTCTTGGCACTGGGAAAAGAAACGGTTGTCAGTGTCAGAGCCCAGCACTCTCCTCCAGCTGCCTCTTCTACCACAAAGTATTGCTAAGTTTTCTTACACTCACACCAGGCACGCAGAGGTGAACACACGAGTAGGCTCACCATTTCTGAGATAAGCTTTGAAGTGCAAGATGCCACATTGACAGACTAAAGCAGCGTTACCTGCTCAGTACAGTTTTAACAGCAGAGCTAAGTACAGGTGGACAGAGGCAGGATGCACACTGCTGGGCTTTGCTTCTGGGCCAGACCCAGGTCAGACCTGGGAGGGAAGTGCACAAACTCCTCTGTGGGTGCAAACAGGGTAATTCCATATTGCCTTGCAATGGTTAAAAAACACTCTCACAACCTGACAATCCCGACCTTCACACACCTATCTGCCAGTACTATATCTTCTGTGACTCTTAGCTACTTATGTATTTAATACAATAATAATTTTAAGTTCTCAGCCAGAATGATGTTTTTCAAATACATTATGCAATTTATATCATTAAACATTAAAAGATTTGACTGAGTATCTTCTTGTAAATCTTAAACTATTTACCTTTTTATCTGCTGCATCCTTCCATTACAATACACAAAGAAGCTCTTCAATCAACTCCTTTAGCACCTGCTATTTCCTGTGCTCTTACAGTCCATCTCATTTAAGAAGGCATAATTTATCTTCCCATTTTCTCTTCAATTACTTTTGCCCTACCCTTGAGTATTTTACTTACAGACTCACGAAGTACTCAGTGACTGGCAATATTTATTTTGAGATAACAGTGACTGTTGTATGCAGTGCCCTCCAAAGGAGACATCACGGTCCATTTGCAGAGGCAGGTACACCTTCCATACCCTTCAGTACACAGCTTCTTCCTCCCTGTAATGTCTCATTTGCTTTTTGCAAGCATAAATTTGAGTTCACAGTAATGTTCTGGGTCCCTCAGCAACTATAAATGCACACTTTTAATACACTGTACTAAAACTGATCTGTGCTCTTCTCTCTGTTAGGGGTATCAAGATACACATATTAGCACTATCATGACTGTACACCTAATGAATCACTCTTCTGTAGTTCTTCACATTCCTCTGACTTTGTGTAACTTAAATCTGGGGAAATCATTTTACTACTGAGTTCATCCAGCCTGTTGGTAAACACAGTATCTGCCACAGCCCTGCAACAGAGCATCTACACAGCCCTGTGAGAGGAAAGTGGGTTAAAAGAAATCGCTAAACCTTTTCCCAGGATGAAAGTTAGAGAAACATGGCTCCACAGGCCAACACGGTCAGGATTTGACCCACTGTAATATCAGAGTCTGCAGGGCAGCAACGCGGAGCAAACTCCTTTAGTCTAACTGCAACACAGACTCCACGCAGCCCAACACCCTGCAGGACCATGGGGTGCATGAGCCTCTGCGGAACCCTGGATCTCTCAGCTAGATCACCTCTGGTACCTGAGCCAGCTGAGTGCTCCTGCACAACACTTCAGACTGAAGGATGGATAGACAAACACTTACAATTTGGGTGTCTGTAGTCTCCTGTGAAGAGCCTTATTAGAGTTATTAAAGTCAACTCTTTCTTTTTATCAATATTAATTAATTTTATCAATATTAATTAATACTGCGTGCATGGGAATCCCACATCAGCAGCAGTGCAGAATTCTCTATGTAAGTTTTGTCTGGGATAGTTGATTTTCTTGCTAGTAGCTGTGCTGTGTTTTGTCTTTAGTCTGAGAATAATGCTGATAACACACCAATGTTTTAGTTCTTGCTAAACAGCACTTATCCTGATCAAGGACTTTTCAGTCTCATGCTCTGCCAGTGAGGAGGGGCACTAAAAAGCCAGAGGAAGCACAACTAGGACCTGAACCAGCCAAAGTCATGTTCATGCCCAGTATATAAACGGGGGGGACTTAGTCAGGAGGGGCTGATCACTGCTCAGGGACAGGCTGGGCATTGGTCAGCAGGTGTGAGCAATTGTACTGTGCATCGTTGCTTGTTAGTTGGTTGGGGTTTTTGTTTCTCTCTCTTTCTGTTATTTCCCTCTTCATCATTATTATTATTATGGTTAGCAGTAGCATATTATACTTTAATTATTAACCTGTTCTTCCATCAAACCATGGGGTTTACCTTTTTCCCCAGTTCTCCTCCCGATCCCGCTGCTGGGGGCCGGTAGCAAGCAGCTGCCTGGTACCGAGCTGCCAGCTGGGGTTAAACCACCACAAAGTGACTGATATTGCTGGACATCATAACATTTCTTCCAGGTGAGGGCTGGGGAATTGCCTGTTAATTATTTCTACCTGTTTATTAGATAAAATATAAGGCTTACTTGTCTGATTGCCAGGACCAGCCCTGTGACTTTCTTAAGTTACATGGACATTTGTTACCACTTCTTCCTCTGGGTCAGTAGCTGCTTTTAAAGACAGACTCATTTTTCATCCTTAACCTCTGCTTAAGCTCCTTTGCTGAACTCAGGGTATCAAACATATTCAAGTGATTATTATCAACAAATATGAATAAATTAAGATTCCAAGAAACAAGTATTAGCAAAACCTATTTTACATCTGAGTAAAGACACTACTAAGCTACTTGCCCATAGCAAAGTGATCAGTGGTGGAGAACAAGGTAGTGTCACATCCTGGTTCTATTTGTATGTGCTGGGCAATGCCTTCAGTGCAGTGTCAAGAGGGAACAATACAAACTGCATTGCAGTGCTACCACCACCACAAGTAACTGGACACTACGCTGTCCTCTTTATCAGGAGAATCTCCGTCCTTTACTAATGCAACAAGAAAACACAGACCACTGCTGGTAAGGCAGACCATGATTTACAGCCAGACAAGGCTCAAAGGTTTCCACCAGTGTGAGCTGCTGGTCTGTATCTGAAGGTTCTCCCAGACTGAATCTGGGGTTTACTGAAAAAGTTCAGTTACTGCAACACGTTTGTAAGTCACAACTGATTTATGTGTTTATCTCCCCTCCCCACAAGCAGTTAAACACACAGGGTCTCATATCTCACAAGTAGCTGAAATGCTCACACCGTAGACACGAGACACCGATGCCCCTACCCACATCTACCTGTCCGTGCACTGCTTCACACATCCACACTGAAGAAAGCAGACAGCTTTCACAAATCCATGCAGTAGTAGGAAGCAATCCAAAAAGACACCATGTGGCTAGCAGATGATGGTTAATGACAGCTTATCACAAAGACCGCTGGCTGCAAAAGGGAAGCTGTGTGGTAGGACTAGCTTTGGGCTTCGCCACCACAGTCCAAGCCCCTTTCCACACATAACCCCTTCATGACCACTCAGACAATTAATTCACGAAGCTGCACTGGCTTAAAACGAAAAACACCTGCCCTGTTCCTCCAGCCAAACACAAACTGAAAAGTCAGCAGCTTGAGAGGATTATTGGGAAAGCATTGGCAGCCAGAACAATGTGACACAGGAGGGGTAGAAGGCTCCACTACATTGGTTGTGTATTTTAATCTCACAATCATGTTATGTTCAAACACAGATCTGTAAAACGCAGTTCTCATGACAGCACCCACTGCATTTTAAAACCGTTTTTATAAACTTGATTACTACAAGTTATCTGCATTGTGACGCTTATTCTTAAAAGCTGAAACTCGTCATCAATAGAGACATATCTGCACAAAAAGAACTGCAAGTATCTGTTTCATCTTCAAGAGGAATCTTCTGGTGATCTTAAACTTGGGAGAAAGCAATTTTAACACAAGTGTTACAGTGGCACATTGGGAACCTCATGTGGGACTCGTGAAAACAGGAAAATGAAACAGGCTAAACAGAAGTGAAACTAATTTATTCGATCTAAGTTCATTGAAGGATGTCGGTAAAAAAAAAAAGCCCACTCCAAATCTGGTTGCAGTATTTCTGTTTAATGTGTGATGCTAAGTGCAAAGACAGGATTTGTTTAACTACTCAAAGCGGGCAAGGAGCAATTTTAAAGGCAAAAAAGAATATACGGACTTCTGGAAGCACAGCATCCTGACAAGGAAGTTCCATCCCTCTGATGTAACAGGAAGATGTTATTAGTGAATGAGGTTTTTAAAGGCGCTGATTTCACACACATAACTCAGGGCTCAGCGACCACCGCGGCTGGGGAACCGGGGGCCAGCTCCGAGCACACGGAACTCACCCCCAGAAGAGAAGCCAGCCCG